>NC_086249.1:104178912-104388331 GCF_021018805.1 Prinia subflava | reverse complement strand
AATAGGGGACCCCCTGCCCTTCCCTTCCCTTCCCTTCCTTCCCTTCCCTTCCTTCCCGTCCCTCCCTTCCTTCCCTTCCCTTCCCTTCCCTTCCTTCCCAACCCTTCCCTTCCCTCCCTTCCCTATCCTTCCCTTCCCTATCCCTTCCCTTCCCAAACCTCCCAAACCTTCCCTTCCCAACTTCCCAAACCTTCCCTTCCCAAACCTTCCCCAACTCCTTCCTTCCCAAACCTTCCCTTCACCTTCCCAAACCTTCCCAAACCTTCCCAAACCTTCCCAAACCTTCCCATCTCCCAAACCTTCCCGAACCTTCCCCAACCCTTCCCTTCCCTTCCCTTCCCTTCCTTCCCTTCCCTTCCCTTCCTTCCCTACCCTTCCCTTCCCTTCCCTTCCCTTCCCTTCCTTCCCTTCCCTTCCCTTCCCCTTCCTTCCCTTCCCTTCACCTCCCTCCCTTCCCTTCCCTTCCCTTCCCTTCCCTTCCCTTCCCAAACCTTCCCTATCCCAAACCTTCCTTCCCAAACCTTCCCAAACCTTCCCTTCCCTTCCTTCCAAACCCTTCCCTTCCCAAACCTTCCCTTCCCAAACCTTCCCTTCCCAAACTTCCCTTCCAAACCTTCCCTTCCCAAACCTTCCCTTCCCAAACCTTCCCTTCCCAAACCTTCCCTTCCCTTCCCAAACCTTCCCTTCCCAAACCTTCCCTTCCCCAAACCTTCCCTTCCCAAACCTTCCCTCCCAAACCTTCCCAAACCTTCCCTTCCCTTCCCAAACCTTCCCAACCTTCCCAAACCTTCCCAAACCTTCCTTCCCTTCCCTTCCCAAACCTTCCCTTCCCAAACCTTCCCTTCCCTTCCCAACCTTCCCTTCCCAAACCTTCCCTTCCCAAACCTTCCCTTCCCAACCATCCTTCCCAAACCTTCCCTTCCCAAACCTTCCCTTCCCAAACCTTCCCTCCCTTCCAAACCTTCCCTTCCCAAACCTTCCCTTCCCAAACCTTCCCTTCCCAAACCTTCCCTTCCCCAAACCTTCCCAACCTCCCTTCCCTTCCCTTCCCAAACCTTCCCAAAACCTTCCCAAACCTTCCCAAACCTTCCCTTCCCTTCCCTTCCCAAACCTTCCTTCCCAAACCTTCCCTTCCCAAACCTTCCTTCCCAAACCTTCCCTTCCCAAACCTCCCTTCCCAAACCTTCCCTAACCTTCCCTAACCTTCCCTAACCTTCCCTAACCTTCCCTAACCTTCCCTTCCCTAACCTTCCCTTCCCTAACCTTCCCTAACCTTCCCTAACCTTCCCTTCCCTAACCTTCCCTTCCCTAACCTTCCCTAACCTTCCCTAACCTCCCTAACCTTCCCTAACCTCCCTAACCTTCCCTTCCTAACCTTCCCTAACCTTCCCTAACCTTCCCTAACCTTCCCTAACCTTCCCTAACCTTCCCTTCCCTAACCTTCCCTTCCCTAACCTTCCCTTCCCTTCCCTTCCCTTCCCTTCCCTTCCCTTCCCTTCCCTTCCCTTCCAAACCTTCCCTTCCTTCCCTTCCCTTCCCTTCCCTTCCCTTCCCTTCCCTCTTCCCTTCCCTTCCCTTCCCTTCCCTTCCCTTCCCTTCCCTTCCCTTCCCTTCCCTTCCCTTCCCTTCCTTCCCTTCCCTTCCCTTCCCTTCCTTCCTCCCTTCCCTTCCCTTCCCTTCCCATTTCCATTTCCATTTCCATTTCCATTTCCCCCTCCCCCTCCCCTCCCCTTCCCCTTCCCTTCCCCTTCCCCTTCCCCTTCCCCTTCCCCTTCCCCCCTTTCCCCTTCCCATCTTTTTTTTTTTCTTGGAATTGAGCAGACAGGGCAGAAAACCCCACAAACCCATGGAAAGCCTTCACAAACTTCCACTTCATTGTGCAGTGGTCAGGGACCAAAAAAAAAATCTGCTTTTCTTATTCCTTCAAGGCAGAAGCCCTGGAGGTGTGATTTGATTACCGTCATTGCCAAAGGGCAGTGCCCTGTGCCTGCTGGGAGAGAGGGCACTTCTGGGGGGCTCAGGGGTCATTTCTGGGGGGCTCAGGGGTCACTGCTGCCCAGGGCACACATGGACACCCTCAGCTGTGTCCCGTCCCTCCAGAGAGTTTCTCACAGCTAAATCACAGACTCACAGAATCACTGGGTTGGGAGAGACCTCCAAGACCATCGAGTCCAACCCAGCCCTAAAATCTCAACTAAACCATGGCACCAGTGCCACATCCACTCTTCCTTAAACACATCCAGGGATGGTGACTCCGGCACCTCCCAGGCAGACCATTCCAAAGGCTCCTTCCAGGAGAGCTCCAAACACCACAGCTACTGAGGGGAGGTTGTGCTGCACTTTCCTGGTGGCCCCAGCATTTCATAACCTGCAGCACTAGCTAAAACAAGCCACGTGCCTTGGTTAAAGCCTAAATGGCTCCAAGCCTAATCCCCCTAATGCAAAAGGAGGGATGTGGGAAGGTCTGGGGGCACTTGAGAGCACCAGGGCCACACTTTCATCCCGGGTGCTCTGCCAGGTGCTGGCCTTGTGCTCAAGGCAGGCGTGGAAGTGAAGGGAAGAGTTCTTGGGGCTTGGGAAGGCAGAGCAGGACACAGGATGGGATCAGCTGAGATGGCTCAGCCTGGCCAGGGGGGATGAGGAGGAGCTGCCTGCTCTATGTAGGTCACGGCTGAGGCCAAACCTCTGAGCCCTGGCCAGCGTGAAGCCAGAGGGGATGAGGGTGAGGATGGGCTGAAAGCCACAGTGCCCTGGCTGCCAGCCCCGAGGGCAGGGAGAGCTGAAAGCCACGCAGAGCCAGGGTTCACCCTGCTCTTTGAGGGGGTGAGATGGCTCTGGCATCCTCAGGAAGGATCTTGGGAATCAGGAATTGCTCCCTGGCAGGGCGGGCAGGCCCTGGCACAGGGTGCCCAGAGCAGCTGTGGCTGCCCCTGCATCCCTGGCAGTGCCCAAGGCCAGGTTGGACCCTGGGGCTGGAGCAGCCTGGGACAGTGGGAGGTGTCCCTGCCACGGCAGGGGTGGCACTGGGTGATTTTTAAGGTCCCTTCCAACCCAACCCATTCTGGGATTCTATGACCTTACCAAAGCACCCAAATATCCTAAAGGCAGGTGCCAAGGGGATGGGGCCAGACTTTTCAGTGGTGCCCAGCAGCAGGACAAGGCAAAAACTGCAACACAGGAGATTTCATCTGAATATGAAAGAAAACTTTCCTGTAGTGGTGACAAAGCGCTGGAAGAGGCTGCCCAGAGAGGCTGAGGAGCCTCCTTCTCTGGAGATACTCAAAACCTGCCTGGACATGATTCTGTCAGCAGGAAAAACCTTTCTGTGCTCTGAGGGATCAAAGTAGGACAGGAGGCAGCCCCAGGAGCATTGATGAGCATAGGAGCCAGCTGTGGGGATAGCACACAACGCTGGCTACCCACTTAACTGCTGATGCTGACAGGAATTTAGGCCTTGTTTGCACAAGTTGCAGTAGAATTTTACATATTTTGATGTAATTAAGTGAGCACTGTTCCAAACCCCCCTCATGGCAGAGGTGCTGTTATAAAATCAGTGAATTAAATCATGCATAGTGAGGAACCTGGTGTGTCTTGTCTACAAGGAAAGTGCCTGCACTGGCTGCCAAGGCTGTGGGTTTAGAACCACAGAATCACAGAATGGTTTGTGTTGGAGGGGACCTTAAAATTCATCTCATTCCACCCCCTGCCATGGGCACCTTCCACTATCCCAGGTTGCTCCAAGTCCCATCCAACCTGGCCTTGGACACTTCCAGACATTGGGCAGCCACAGCTCATCAGTTTTACATCAGTAGAATTATAATCCTGTAAACCTGAGGGTAGAAACCATTTTGCTGCCTTACAAGTAGGTTTCAGTGGAAACAATTTTCCTCGTATTAGATTGATCTGTGCTGCTGTTGTGTCTTTCTAACATAAACTGTGCCCATTGAAGGGCTGAGGCTGTTATTTCAACAAAACTCCTTCTCCTGACTGAAATAAATCTGTGGATTTCTGTAGAGAAATCTAGAAAAAGCTCCCCATGAAAACTGGGTTTGATTTTGCATTAGAGTGAACATCCTTAAAGCTTCCAGTGCAGTCAGGCAGTGAAGCCATCAAAACATCCCATTCCTACTCCAAGAGGCAGAGTGTAAATCAGTGACCCTCTTCAAGAGCTGCTGTGCCTGCCCCCACAGCTGCCTTGTCAGCTCAGAGAAACCCAAGGACACGGCTCCTACACACATTTTTCATGGTGGTGAAAAAGCAAAACGTAGCAAACCTCAACCCCGGCCAAACAATGGCATCTCTTGGTGGGTGTTTGCAGCCTGACCTTATCCCTGCCTGCCTTATGCCCTGAGAAACTCAGCTGTGAAAATACTGACTGCCACTTAGCCAGGACATGTCCACCCAGAGTTGTCAGAGGAGGTGACAACACAGAGCCACCGATGCCACCAGGGGCTCAGGCTGCTGGTTCTCTGCTTGAAGAATGGATGGGAGTGCTGGAGGGCTGAGCTTGGGGCTGAGTCTGGCTTGGAAGGCAGAAACACACCTTGGTTCAAGCAGAATTTTATGTCATATGAGGAGGGGATTATAGGGTTTCTTAGCCTGGAGAAAAGAGGCTCAGAGGGGACCTTGTTACTCCCTGACAGGAGGCCAGGGGGCCTCTGCTCCCAAGTGACAGGACAAGGGGGAATAGCCTCAAGTTTTGCCAGGGGAGGGTCAGGTTGGACATCAGGAAGAATTTAATCACTGAAGAGGTGATTAGACCTTGGCAGGGGCTGCCCAGGGAGCTTTGGGGTGCCCATCCCTGGAGGTGTCACCTGGAGGTGGCACAGAGTGCTCTGGGGACAAGGTGGGGACTGGGCACAGATGGGACTCCCTGGGCTGGGAGGGCTTTTCCAACTTTAATGATTCCATGAATATCCTGCTCCATGGGCTCCACCTCATCCTCATCCTCTAAACAGCAGCCACACTGCACACTTTTTTTTTTTTTTAATTTTAATTTGATCTGGCCTCTTTTGATGACTAAGGGAACAGGAAGATTACAGTTTAAGTACATAATTTTCATTTGATGTGACAGGTTAAAGCTACGTACATTTAGAGCAGGCTTAGATTATTTTAGTTCAACTGCAACACTGATTTAGGCCCTGACTCACTCTTTGAGGCCTGACTTGGTGGAGATGCATGTTGGCTTTAAATTTACTGCTGGTGAAATGCAGGCACATGTGTGCATTACTCTGCTGAAATGCTGGGGTAGGGGTGGACTCACAGCAAACACAGTCCTGGATCAGAGGAACAGAGTAGATTGTGCTTGTTGGGTGATTTTTTTTTACCCAGCATGAAGAGTTGATATTCCAGAGTTTCTTTTCCATCCCCTGGTGCCCGTCCCAGACACTGGGCTGTGTGATCTGCCCGTGCAGTGAGTGCTTTGCCCTGGAGCCTCCCTGGCTTTGCTGACAGCCGGGTAGCCTAAACCCCACGGAGAAGCAAATTGCTAAAATTCACAGAGCAGGCTGGGAGCAGTGACCTGGAGCTGCCTGGCCTGGCTGGAGGGAGTGGAAACTGCTTTGTATGGAGTGGAAATGCATTCTCCCCCTCTACACTGCCCCTGTGAGCCCCCACCTGCAGGGCTGCATCCAGCTCTGGGTGCCCAGCATGAGGAAGATGTGGAGCTGCTGGAATGAGCACAGAGCAGGGACACGAGGATGAGGGGCTGGAGAAGAGAAAGGCTGAGAGAGCTGGGCTTGTCCAGCCTGGAGAGGAGGAGGCTTCAGGGAGACCTTTGAGCCCCTCTCTGTTAATGTGTTACAGGACAGCTGGAGAGCAGCTTTTCACAAGGGCTTGGAGGGACAGGACAAGGGGAAATGGCCTTGAGCTGAAGGAGGGCAGGGTTAGGATAGATATGAGAAAGAAATTGTTCCCTGGGAGGGTGAGGAGACCCTGGCACAGAGCAGCTGTGGCTGTCCCTGCATCCCTGGCAGTGCCCAAGGCCAGGTTGGACACCGGGGCTTGGAGCAGCCTGGGACAGTGGGAGGTGTCCCTGCCATGGCACTGGATGAGCTTTAAGGTCTTTTCCAACCCAGCCCATTCTGTGATTCCATGATTCTCCTTTTAGGGCTTTTAGTGAGCAGTGTGATGCTCAGCAGTGATGTGGGCAGAGGTTGAGACCCCAGCTCCAACACTGTTTTCCTGTTTTCCCTGGGAAAATGCCCCATTTCCAGGTGGAGGGTGGATAATTTCTGTGTGTTCAGTAGCTGTCGGACTTTGTAGGTCAGACTGTGACAAAGGAAGTGTTAGCACTTTCCCAAAACTAAAGGCAAAGTTTTTTTAGGAACTTGAGTACAAAGGAGAGAGTCATTCACACAGAGAGAGGCACAGGCATTCTTGGGTGCCTTAGCTAATGCTTCCTCATTACAGGAAACTAAAGCTACTTGGGAGTGGGGTTTTTTTGAATAATTAAAAAAAGAAAAAGCTTTTGGGGCAGTCCTTCCCGCAGCAAATTTGGAAGTGGATCTGGACCTCTCTTCTCGCTTGTATTTCTCCTTCAAAGTGCGACGTTTTGTTGAGCAAACAGCGTTTTGTGTGTCTCCTTAACTACATCTCTCCATCTCCAGCCTTGGAGTGGAGGGGGAGGAGAAAAGGAGCTGCCAGCAGCTCGCAGTGATTGATTTGTCTCGTGTTTTCTTGTGCTGCGCTCTAACAACCTGTTAAAAAAAAAAAAAAAAAAAAAAAAAGACAATGACAAATCAAAGCGAATATTTTCTCACTAGAAATTCCAAGTGCCCTGGATCGTCCCTGGGTGTTTCGCTATTAAATGTGCGGTTTTATCCACAACGTTTGTCCGGGAGTTTTTGTTGGATTTTTGGGGTTTTTTTTTTTTTCTTTTTTCTTTTTTTTTTTCTTTTCCTGCCGGAGCTTGCAGCGTTCAGAAGAGAATGTCTTTCCCCCGGAGCCATTTGCTTCAATAATTGTTGCGGTGAGAAGCTGTCGCTGGCTGCGGTCACCAGGGGACAGTTCACACAGGTAAAGGCGCCGCAGCTCTCCACGTGCTCCAAGAGCTGGAGGTGGCCCTGGGCAGGGTCCGGGTGTCCCTCCCGGACCCTTCCTTGGGGCTGAGCGCTGTCCTGAGCCCGGACAGCCCCGGGGCCAGGCGGGCACGGCGCTCCGGGGAACGGGGCGCTCAGGGATGCTGTCCCCACCCGGCGGCACAGGGTGAGCTTTGCTCCCCTTTCTCTCCCCTTTTCCCCGGGGTGTCATTCCCCATCAGGAAGAAAAAAAATAACCCACCCGAGGGTTTTTTGAGGTACTCCCTGCCTCAGCGCGGGATTTCAGGCACACGGGGCTGTGTTTTTGGCTAAAAGGGAGCGCCCAGCCGAACTTTCCCAGCACCAGGAGCGCCTGGCGCTGCTCTGACACGATTTCCAGCTGCCGCTCCCGGCAGGCGCTGTCTCCCCTCCCCTCCCCTCCCAAATCCCCCCAAATAAACCCATTTCCAGCCAGCTCCTGACCTGCCCTTCCCTGCGGACGGAGCCGCGGCGGTGCGCTGGGTCTGTCACCCACGGGGGAGAGGGAGGGAGGGAGGGACGGGGAGGGAGGGAGAGGGGGAGGAGGGAGGCAGGGAAGAGGCAGGCAGGGAGTTCAGGTTACCGCTGCCGCATCGCCGCCTCCCTTCGCCCGTGGCTCCCGGGATGAGCCCCCGGGCAGCGGCGATCCCGCGGGAAGCGCCGCCCGCCGCCGGGGGATGCTCCGGGGGCTCCCGGCGGGAGGAGCCGCCTCTCCCCTCGGCCAGCCCCAGGTAGGACCGGCAGCAGGGACTCCTCCAGCCCCCGCGTCTCCCACTTTGCCAAACTCTCCCTTGGCCGCGGTGGGTGGGGAGAGGGAGGGGAGGAGGCTGCAGGTGCGACCCTGCTTGGACCCCGGGGTCAGAATCCGCATCTCCCCACCCGGGATGTCCCCATCAGCGTGTGACCCCACGGTGGGCTCCGGACTGCGGTGTCCGTCCCCTGGCACCCCTATCGTGGTGATCGCCGCCAGGGCGGACTGATTTGGGGGTGAAAACGTGGTGAGGAGTAACCTCGCTTGCCAGATTTCACGGGTGTTTCACACTGGGGAACATTTTGGCAGCCCCACATAAAGACCAGGATCAGTCAGGACAAAGCCAGGGCAGCGTTCTCCTCGCTGTCCTGCTGGGAGCTTGGATAAAATGACGAAAAAAATAAAAAGAAGATCCACGAGGAACAGGTAAGTAATTAAAAAAGCGGCCGCTGGACCTGATCCCACAGACATTTCTGTGTATGATCAGCACTTTTAAAGCCAAGTAGTTATTGACAAAGGGTTTGTCAGCATGAGGGCCCCACGGTTGGATTTGTGTTCCTTTGCCCAGGAGGAATTTTCCTCCCAAAGTACCAGACTTGATGCTTTAACAGGCGCATGAATGCAAAGACTTAGTTCAACTGTTAGAGGATTATAAAGTTCCATTTATTTATTCCATTTATGAAATCATTTTGGACTTTATATGACCATGCCAAGAGGCAGCATGAAACAAAAGGGTGAAGCAGGTTCACCTGCTCCAAGTGCTCCTCCAGCTTAAAATAGGGGAAAAAACCCATCTGCAAGGTAACATCCTGATGGGTGCTCATCCTACAGTGAAATTATCAGGACTGAGCAGCAGTTGAAGATTTAGGAGTGATACTGGAATATCTTTACTGCCAATTTTTCCCATTTTGAATTTTCTGGGTTTTTGTACAACCTGCATAATTATCACTTCAGTGCTATTTTACTTCTTCTTTCATGTATCTTGAGGCTGTTTCCAAGGGAGAAGAGCAAGATCTTCATTCTATCTGAAATACCATTTTCCATTTTATTTCTCTTTTGCATTAAAATGAGGAACAACAAGCAGTATTGCCTGTGAATGAGGCTGCAATGAACAATTTGGTTTGGGGGCACGGAATTTTTGAAGAATGGTGCTTCTATAACTCAGAGAACTGGACTTTTGGAGTCCTGGCAGTGGCAACAAGAGCCTAAGGAAGAAATTTCCTCCTAGCTTTGTTTATGAAAATATGAGATGGATTTTATTCCTGTTCAGCACAATGAAGCACACGGGTTTATACAGGGTCAGGTTGCTCTGATTCGTCCCACTGTGGACAGTTGCTTATCTGTGCTGAGATCTGGAGTTTGGAATAGAGCAAGGAGGGTAAAATTGCTGATTCATGAGGCCATTCTGAAATAAGTTAAACGTGCCTGTTAGCATCAGTGATAAAAGGAGCATGGGGCTATTGTAGGAACAGAGGGAGCATTAGAAGAAGAGTTTATTAGCATTGGAGAGAAATCTAGAGAGGGATGGTTGATACTCAGCAGGTGAAGGGAGGACAGAGACAGGAGGAGAAGGCTTTTAGGCTGAACATTTGGGAAAAAATAACACCAAGATGAGAGAAGAGGGAGTGCCCCAGGGCACTGCTCTTTTCCCTGCCTGTGAGAGAGGATGCCCTTGGCTGGCTGCCTGCCAGCTGTGTTCGCATCACTGGTGCCAGTGGATTGAGTCAAAAGTGTCCAAACATGCTCCTAAAAAGGACACAAAGCACCTGCAGTGGGGGTTGGATGGCACTGGGTGTCCTGTACAGTGTCCCTGCATTGATGGCCCGAGCTCTGCAACAGGACTCCTCCAGCCCCCCCTGCAGCATCCTTCTCCATGCTGGGAAAAGGATCTGGCCTTACTAAACACCCAAAGTGAACATTTTTGTGGGTGTTTAAGGGCCAGGATTCATTCAGAGAGTTTTGCAGGTGGCTTGGAAAAGCAAGCTGATTTTTAAAATAGAAGCAAGCTTCCTTAGCTTGGCTAAAGTCCCTGGGAATATATTTCTTTTTGACTCCTCAGTTGCAGCACTTATTTCCTGTGACATTACCAGAGCAGCGACACCTCCTGCCAAACTGTTGTGGTTTGAGTCACTCCAAGACACAAACTTTTTGCTAGTTTTGAAAGCAAAATTGCATTTTGGTGTAAGGATGCTTTTTTGGCTTTTCAAGACAGATGTTAGGAGCAAGTGCTCGTGGTTGGGTGGAAGGTGCGTTAAGAGCTCATGGCTCTTAATTTTTTTTTAATAAGGAGGAAGATGCATCCTTTGGTTCAAGAGATTTCTGTGCCACAAAGGGCTTCCCTCTTGCCATGATCTTGATTCTCCTTTAGGCATCTAGATAGGGCCAGAAGCAGAACCCAAGGACACCTGGTCTGGGCCATTGTAACCAATTTAATAATGGAAATTTCCACACCCAAGGTGACACTTCTGTATCTGAGCTGGGAACAGTTTTCTGAGTGGATGAGGCCCACAAATGTTTGTTCTTTCCCTGTAAAAATAACGATGCAGCCATTAAATGGATGAACCTTGCCTGCAAAGCTCCCCCTGTGCCTGTGCTCTGCCTCTGGGAGAGTGTTTAAGTTGTGTTTATACAATCTGCTGGGACTGTGGTTAGCCACCAGTAAATTGACACAAAAAATATGATCCAGAGGAGGAAATGGTGCAAATTTGCCTTTCAGGGAGTGAGGGTGAGGAGTTACTGTGGTCAGGTGGCTCTTCTGAAATTACCTCATAGCACGAAGGGGCAAGGAAACTTGAAGGGACTCTTGCTCAAGTACTGAATTTTAACCAATTTATAATTTAGAGTTTTTCCTTTTTTTTTTTTTTTTATGATGATTTTTCTTTGAATGCTGTGAAAAATGTTTCTCTGCTTATTATAGCTATGTCTGTGTTTGGGGCATGTTGGCCATGCCCTTGAGAATACAGTTGTATGCATATATCTGTATATATGTCTATGGTATTTCATTTGGCTTACATTAATCTAGAATTTCATGTCTCACTCTAATGTTTTCTTTCCCTAGAAAATTCATAACTTCACTTGTTTTTACTCTACATCTTTTTTTCTTTTAATTGTTCTTAATTCCCTCCTTATTAAACCCCAAAGTGGTAAATAAAAACCAGCCCAACCTTTTACAAAGCAAATTCAATCTGCTGTTGGAGTCACAGGGTCAATCAGCTAAATGGGTATTAGCAACATAATGACAGAGCATAAGAAGGATTTGCAAATCCAGAACAGTAATGCTCCTTTTCTATCTCTTGTCTAATTGATGGCTTAGGGACTCCTGCCCTGTGTCTGTGACAGAATCACTGCCTGGCCATAAAACATTGTGGCCTTTCTGGAGAACCAGAGGCTCATTTTAAACATGGAAAGCTTAAAACAAAACCCAAGTCTCAGACCCTTTTTTAAATTTTTTTTTCCCATGAAGATCCCATCACAGAAGGCCTGGGAGGAACTGGGAAAGCAAATCCCCTCCCACCAGAGCAGCACTGCAGAAAAAAAACGAGAGAAAAACCAAAGAGATAAAAATAATCAAAACAAGAACCACAGCAAAACAAGGAAACAAAACCCAAACCCAACCAAACAAAACCAAAAACCCCCCAAAAAAACCCAAAAACAAACCCCCAAAAAACCCCCCAAAAACCCCACAAAAAAACCCAAAAAAACCCCACAAAAAAACCCCACAAAAAACCCCCCAAAACCCCAAAAACCAAAAAAACCCACAAAAAACAAACCAACCAACTAACCAACCAAAAAAAAAGGCCAACCAAAAAAAAACCAAACAAAAAAACCCAAACAAAAACCCCACAAACCCTCCAAAAAACCCAAAACAAAACATCAACAACCACAAAAGAAACAAAAAAAAAACACAAAAAAACAAAAAAAAAACCAAACAAACAAACAAAAAAAAACAAAAACAAAAACAAAAAAAAAAAAAAAAAAAAAAAAAAAAAAAAAAAAAGAGAGAGAGAGATGATCTGGCCATAAATAATGAGCCCAGCAACTCAGTACTGAGGTGATAAAAACTGATGTGTGTGGAGAAGAGGAGCAGTGCCTTGCTCTGTCTTGCTGGTGGACTGACAAGGGGACACCACCCTGAGAGCAGAGGCTGGTGAGAGGGATTTCAGAGGGAAAAAGGCTCAGTAAGGGCAGCACAAAATGTTTTCCCCTTGTCCTACACTTATTTTGAGTTTCCACCCAGTCTGGGTGAGCACACTGTCAATACACCAAGCTGGTGACCCAGGCCCTGCTGAGCCTATTCCATCACCAGAAATGTCATTTTGGAGAGCTCCAGACTGGCCCCTGCTCCTCTGAAAGGCTTGCACTGAGGGGAAAACTAAATGTTTCCCGCTGCTCTTGACATTTTCTTATTATCTGTGTGTGCTTAATCCTTCTCTGTGTCCTGCTGAGCTTATGAAAAAGCAATTTAGGGGCTTTATTCCAAGGAAAATCAGGAGTTAGCAGCTTTTGCTAGTCCTTATACCAGGGCATATGTTACGTGCAGTGGTTGGGAAAGGAAAATGGGAATAATGCTTGACTTGAACTGTGCAGGGTTTGAGGTTGGGGCTCCTGGTCACACTCCTGTGATAAACGCCAATAACTCACTTCTTGAAATTTATGAAAATTTAATAAAGAATAAAAATTGGTTACAAAAAAAGTTAATACAATAATAAAAGTTTAAAAAGTTTTCAGAGACAGGACAAATAATGAGACAATAAGAGCAAAGAAGGTAGCCCGGGTCTACCGTCCCCCCTCCCTCTCAGACAAAGGCTGTGAAGGAGAAGGGCCTCCTTCGGGAGGAATGCCCCCTTTTTGAAGACCAAAATTTCAAAATTATGCAATCTTTATCTTAAGACAGACCCGTTTGCCCAGAGTCCCCCTTCTAATCCTGGGCGTCCAGGAGTTGGGCTTGACCAGGTGGTTCGTGTGGATTCAGTCTGGGTTGACCAGGTGGCTTCTGTGGATGCAGGGAGATATGCCTCTTGTCTTCTGAAAGTCCTAAGGGTGGGTTCTCTTCTTCTTGTTGTAACTGTTATCTCTGTTGAGAAACACCTCTGGGCCTCTCCCTTTTTTTTTTTTTTTTTTTTTCTTTTTTTTTTTTTCTTTTTTCTTTTTTTTTTCTCCTTCTTGAGCTAAAGAAAATATCTTACACACAATTCTTTTATTACTAAAACTTAATGCTAAAAATTACATTTACTATATTATTCAAATGTCAATACAGTATAACTTTTCTACCTAGCATTATTGTATATAGTAAATATCTGCATAGAGCCACACACACAACAAGCCTTTTTCACACTCCTAAGTCATGCCTGTGATTTTGGGGCTGCAGCTGAGTCATCTCACAGAGCAGGGACTCTTGCAGCTGGTCCCAAAGCACTTTGGGTTTGGGTTTTTCCATGGCTGATGTGTGTGACCTCGGTGTGAAACATCACCAACCCTCCTCTGAACCCGACTGGAGCTTTGCCCCAGAAAAGTGAAGAGAATTGTACTTCTTGAAATTGATATTTGTAACCTGCTCCTCAGGGGGACTCCAGACCTACTTCCCTGTCTCTGCCTCAGGCCAGGCTGCTTTCCCTGAACTATATGGCACAAAGCCCTGATCTCTGGTGCTGTTCAGATAATTACGCTCATTAACAGACCTGAAGGAGATGTCAGGTTAATTTTGATGCAGTAATTAGGCTTTGGCACAGGAGCTACCATGCCTTGATCTCTGGGGAGCACAAAGGAGCTCCAGCAGGGTCAGTGGTGTGAAAAGAGAGACCCTAAAACCAACCTGCTGCCCATGGCAGGACCTGGCAGGGAGTTTGTGCCACTGGTGGAAATAGGGACTTGTTGTGTCCCTATAAACCCTAAAATAAAGGGTGCTGTGGTTTGGGGTTCAGATTCAGACCTTGGCCACCTTTTTCACAGGGTGATAAATGATAAATAACACAGAGAACAGACATTTTCAGCTCCCCTGAAGCTGCTGCATAGAGCTTAAAGACTAACTGGGGGAAAAAAAGAGTAAAACAATGTCAAGGCGTGCCCAGAGGATGATAAACGTGTCTGGGAGCAGTGGAGAAACAGATAAAGAGGCCTCCAGCGGGTTTTTGGCAAATTATGTAAAAAGAAGCAACAGAAAGAAAGTTAGAAATGTTTATTCCCGCCAATTTTGGTGTCAATTCTGCTGAACCTGCACGGGAGAGCTGCCTGGTGTCCCCTGAGGCTCCAGGATTTTTTGTGCTGGCACCAGAACTTTCCTGGAGAAAATCACAGATTCCTCCAGATTAATTTGGGACACAGGTAGGATCCCACTGTGACATTAAGGCATTCTCTTGAGTTTCGGAATCCTGTCCACATAAGACACCTGAAAATTGGTATTTTGGAGTTGGGTATTTTAGAATTTAATGTCTTGAGGTTGGGTTACTTTCTTATTTTGAAGCTTGATGTTCTGGTATTTTGAAGCAGAATTATTTTAGCATTTTGGAATTTGTTATTCTAATATTTTGAAGCTGGGTTACTTTGGTATTTTGGGACTTAGTATTTTAATATTTTAAATATGTGTTACTTTGGTATTTTAGAACTTAGCATTCTAGTATTTTAAAACAGGGGTTTTGAAACCTGTTTTTTTTTTTTTTTTTTAATATTTTGGTGGAACAGCTACCAGCATTTAGATTGTCAATGAAAAAAGAAAGTTTAAGACTTAGCTGTAAAGTCCTCTGCATAGAGAGCTGAAAAGGCCAGCTGCAGTCACAGATAAGAGAGAAATAAAGATAAGAAAATGTTTGGAAGGAAGGTAAAAGTCGCCTGGCTCTTATTTTCATAGGACAATCCTCAGATGCTATTAGAACAAAACTACCAAAAATCCAAGAAATGGATGGTTTTATTACAGATAAACTACTTGATGTTGCAAGTGCAGCATATCAAAATGTGCAAAAATAAAAAAAATAAAAAGGAAAAAATGAAACAGGAAATTATAGCAATTATAAAAGAAAACAGCCAAAAATTCTTACCCCTAGGAAGGAGTCTTGTGACAGGGGAAGGGGCTCAGTTCCTCCATCTTCATTAGGAAGATTGGGAACTAATCAATACACATATCACAAAAAAAAAAAAAAATTGGAAGTGGGATTATCCACTCCAAACCCTCTCCTGGCAATAGCAGAACCTCTGCTAACAGCCACACTAAGAAATGAAATTTTGGAATTTTTAGCAGGCACAGGAACCAATTATTCAATATTAAATACCCTGCAAGGGAAGTTTTGTAATGCCTCCATCACAATTATTGGAGCCACTGGAACTCGAGAACTGCACCTCTTTTTCAAACCAGTTAAGTTCAAACTAGGAAAATTATAAATAACCCATCAATTTTTTGTACCTGCCCAATTCTCCAGAGCTGTTATTAAGAAAAAACTTTCTGGGAAAATTGAGTGTAAAAATCAAGTTTCAGGAGTTATTCAAATTAAAATCCCCGAGTCTAAATACATGTAAGTTTTAATTTTTATATTACACTGACTTCCCAATCTGAACCTGCCCCAAAGAAAATGAGGAATGCTGTAATCCCCATTGTGTGGGCCAGGGAGATTCCTGGAAAATCAAAAAAGAGCAAAACCTGTGAGAATCAAATTAAATCAGACACAGGCCTAGTAAGACAAAACCAACATCCTTTAAAATTAAAACATTGAAAAGGCTCCTTACCTAGCATTAAGAAAATTTTAAGGATACAGGTTGTTGGTGAACTCCAATTTTGCCAGTCAAAAATGTTAATAGTAAAGATTATCAGTTAGTACAAGACTCAAGAGCAATTAATAAAATTGCTAAGTAACCCCAAAATTGCTAAGTCACCCAAAATACTCACAACCACACTAAAAAAGAAAAGAAAAGAAAAGAAAAGAAAAGAAAAGAAAAGAAAAGAAAAGAAAAGAAAAGAAAAGAAAAGAAAAGAAAAGAAAAGAAAAGAAAAGAAAAGAAAAGAAAAGAAAAGAAAAGAAAAGAAAAGAAAAGAAAAGAAAAGAAAAGAAAAGAAGAAAAAAAAAAAAAGAAAAAAAAGTAAACAAATATATAAATTTGGAATGGTTCACTGTAATAGATTTAAAGGAATTTTGGATGATTGGTCCACCCTTTGTATGGACTTTTAAAATGACTTAAAACCCACTAATGAAGTCTCCAGCTTTGGGCTCCCTGGGTCCTGTGAAATCTTTTGAAGGATTCCCTTATGCCAAGGCTGGCCCAGCTGTTTGTGAGCAGGCAGAGCTACAGAGCTGATATTAAACCAGAATATAGCACAAAAATCAGTTAATCAAAGCATTGTATTCTAAATTTCACCCTGGTGGATGGGCAGTCACCCCTGCTGGATAAATAATAGTTTCTGAGAGAATAAAGTGGTGATAGAGGTTATCAAATGTAGCGACTCTCCTGGGGATTATTGTCAAATTGACTTTACAGGACTTGCATGCAAACAGAGATGTAAATATCTTTTAGTGGATCTCTTTTCTGGGTGGCCTGAGGCATTTCCCCATTGCACCAACATGGCAAAAGAAGTAGTGAAAATATTTCTAAATCGAGTTATTTCCATGTTTTGGAGTTCCTCTAGGAATGTCATCAGACAGAGGTCTCATTTTACAGCAGGAGTAGTGGGACAGGTTAGCAAGGCCTTGGGAATCCAGTGGGATTTACACACTCCATGGTGGTCACAAGCCAGTGGAAAAGGCAGAAAGAATGAATTATACTACTAAGCTTAAATTATTACACCCAACCAGAATAAAATTGAGGAAAAAGAATGAACAACCTTGCAACTGAAGTATTGCTCATATCTGTAAGATGTGTCTTAAAAGTCCACCAAAATCTTTGTTTGCTAAAAACACCTTTAGAGTTTCACGGAGGGATTAGTCATGAAAATTTCTACCAAAATTTAAAGCAGCTAAAATATTAAATGTCACTAATTGCTGGATATGTTCTTAAGGAATGTTGGTAGGAATGAAGCTCCACAGAACCACATGGCCTTAAGGACAAATGTGCTTTTATAGGACAAGAATGGTGCACTTACATCAGGGATGGGTTTGAAGCCCAGCAGACAAAAATCGATAGAAAAAGCAATAGAAGAGTGGCAGAAAGAAGAAAACTCTTTGATGAGCTAAACTCATGGCTACCAAATTGGAGACTGCTACAAAAATGCATTTGTGGCTGTCATTTGTAACCACTGTAGAGTGTTTACTTGTTTGTGTTCAATGTCAGAGTTGCTGTAACACTTTGTGCTGAAAAATGAACCATTGTGGCCTGTCTGAAAGAGACAGTCCCAAGAAAAAGGAAGGGATTAATAGATTGGAGAAGATGGGAATGGGAATATAAATCCATAAAGTGCTGAGGAATGAGGAACAGGGTAATAAAACCGGTAATAAAGAAGGAGAAGCTTTAATCAACGTATCAGGCAGAGGTTTTAACACAGACCAAAGAAAGATTTCCTTAATTCCACATGTAATTAAGTTGTGAAAGCCTTGATCCCAACATAAGGAAGAGGTCAAAGGTTTCAATCCGTTCGGAGACAGTTTGGGCAAATCCAGGTAGGACAGGTTTGTCTGGAGCTGATAAACTCTGGCCACAGCCTGGGAAATCCCAGAGTGCCAGGAATGCAGGAGGGCTGAGCTGTGCCCTTTGTCCCTCCACTCTTCCCATGGATGAAGCCCTGGATGCTCCATTCTGTGAAAAAATCCCCTCTCTTGGAATTCAGCCCCGTGTCAGGAGAGATTTCAAAGGTGGTTCTCCTTCCCCAGCTCTCACAGACCTGTTGGACTTTCTCCCTAAATTGAAGATTGGTACAACTGAAGCAGGAAATTCCTGAGAGTTCCAGGAGCTGCAGTTTTTGGAGTCTCCCCACTCTCGGTGGAATTCCAGCCCCGTGCCTCTGTCTGGGAAGGAATGGAATAATGTGGGCATCCCAAAAAGGAGCTGCCAGTCACAACTGACACCTCCAGCTCCTTAAGCAGGGATTCTTTCCCAAGGTTGTCCTCAGGTTGTGGATTTGGTTTTCCATGTTCTGGAGAAGAGGAGATTCCAGGAGAACTCCTTGAGATTTTCCAGTGGGTTATAAAAAGGAGGGAGAGGGAGTTTTTATCCCTGCAAATAGTGACAGGAGGAAGGGGAATGGATTTAAACTGCCAGAGGGCAAGGCTGGATGGGCTCTTGGGAATCAGGAATTGTTCCCTGGCAGGGTGGGCAGGCCCTGGCACAGGGTGCCCAGAGCAGCTGTGGCTGCCCCTGCATCCCTGGCAGTGCCCAAGGCCAGGCTGGACACTGGGGCTGGAGCAGCCTGGGACAGTGGGAGGTGTCCCTGCCATGGCAGGGGTGGGATGGGATGATCCTTAAGCTCCTTCCAGCCCTCACCATTGTGGAATTCTACAGTTCCATGGTTTGTCTGATAATATTGGAGAGTTCCTTCAAACAGAGGTTTTTCCAGGGAACACAAAGGTTTTGCACAAATGGCTTTTTTGGGGAAATGTGCTTTAAATTTTTCACTGGATATCATGGAGTTACATCCTTTAAACTTCCCTGCAAAAACGTTTCCTCACCGATTGGAGTTGAGCTGTTGTGATCCATGGTATTTGCTCATGGCATTGTTCAATTCCCAGTGTGGATTTATGCAGGATATCAAACACGAGTTAACCCTGGAGCCTGACCTCAGTTAACAACAAACATTCCACTGAAATATCCACTGTTTTGAGGTTGACAGTGGAGATGTACAAGAGGTTTGTTCCTGTCACCAGCTCACAGAAGACAGTTTGAGAGTCGGATATTTCTCTGTTACACAAATTCCAGAATATGTATAAACCAAACACTGAACTAAGAAAACAACATTCTATTAAAACCCACTAAAACCCTTTCACAGATATCCAAGTGCAAGGTGTCATAACACAAAACAACCATTTGACAGAATTTCGGTGGAATCAGACTAACGTAACGTGACCATTATTTACTTTTTGTTTCAGCATTGCTAACAGATCTAAAAAAAAAACTTTAAAAAGGTCCTTGTTTTGGGCAGCTGGGTGGGCAGCCTGTCACCTTCACCATTCTGCCTTTCCAGAACCAGATTGCTTTCCCCTTTCAGCCCCTGCGTGGAGGAGCACAACTTTTACACACACATAAACACACAAACCCACACGGCTGGGCAATGCCTTGGTAAGAACCATGGAATGGTTTGGGTTGAAAAGAACTTTAAATCCCACCCAGTGCCACCCCTGCCATGGCAGGGACACCTTCCACTGTCCCAGGCTGCTCCAGCTCCAGTGTCCAACCTGGCATTCACTGTGAGAACTCCAAGGGAAAGGGGTGACAAGAGACACAAGCTGCTTCCTCTTGCCAAGGCCATTTTTCTTCAAAAACCATCCATTCAATCCTTGTTTTCAGATGAAAAGGGAGAATTCTGAACACTAAAACCATTCTATGTCAGTGCAGGCAGGGCAGTTCCTTGGAGCACTGAAGTTTCTGTATCAGGGAATTAAATCACTCTGGTATTGTCCCCTTACCCCTGAAATGCTGAGGCCCCTTCCCATCCCCATTTTACATGAAAACAAATCTTTCTGGTTTTATATAAAGTCTTTTTGCATGACATTATACTTGATTTTTCTCAGTGATCTCAATCAGAAATCATAGTTTTTAATTATCTCAAAGCTTTTTCCATCTCCTGTTGTTCCAACTGTAAAATATTTTATGACAAAAATTGCCTGTTTCATATCCTAGAGACTTTTCTTAACCTGACTGGCACTCCATGGGTCTCTGCAGCTGTGGCTTGCAAGGAATCCTGGCACCAAACCATGTGGGAGTTGCAGCCTCTTCTCACACTCACCTGAAATGAACACATAAAAAAAGGCTCTGCTCTCTCCCAGCAGCTTAAGGGGAGATGACTTTTTTTGTTCTCTTTGTTATTTGTCAAATCAGTTGTAAAGTTAACTGCAAGACTACTGTGAGCTATAAATACAAGCAAAAATCAGATCTGAGGAATACTCTATTGAAGGATAAAGTGAATTTAAATATAAGTGCCAGAAGAAATGCGAATTTTTGAAATATTTTCAAAATTCATTAGTGAATCATTGCAAAAAATGCACTTCACTGTGGGAGCAATTCCAGTAAACCAAGACTCCAGATCTACTTGTTTCATGCTTTTGAGAATTCCCACTGAAGTCAATGGGACTATTCTTGGGGGTAAAATGAGCTGGATTTGGTTCCAGGGACACCTGGCTGGACTTTCAAATGAACTTAAATCCTGCAATGCAAAACCTTTGATTGCCTGGAAAAGGGGAATTTGAGCAAAAGGAAGGCACTAATGTGAATTTGGGGGAGTCTACACAGAACATTCTTGCTCAGAAGGCAGAGATCGAGTTTCCATGAAATCTGCAGCTCTGGGCACAGTTAATTTGGTTTGCTGTTTTTTTAGTTGGAGAGCCAGATACAAATCTTTGTTAAGAAGGGGAAGGTGGAAGGGATGCCCTTTCACCTGGTAAAAATTGCCCCATCCTGGTGCTCTAAAATAGCAGTAGGAGAGACTGTGGCTTACTGGAATGAGCAACTCAAGCTTTAAACTCCTCTCACCAGGTTAATTTTTGGAGATGTGTAAAATTTTTGGCACTTTAAGGGGGTTTGCTTTGACAATTTTTCTCTCACTCAAAATTTCTATTAAATTTGTAACCAGATATCCAGCTCATTAATCTCTTACAAGGTCAAATGGATGAACATTGCTGTTATTGTTTGGATCTTTCTCACTTAAAAAGGGGAGAAAAATAGGACAAGCCCCTTCTCACCTCAGCATGTCCTAGTGAGTCACTTAAACTCTGCACAAGCTGAAACATCCAAATAAAGTGACCCACTGCTGTTTTGGTTCTGTTCTTTTCTTTTTTTCAGAGCAGCTGACCCAACTTCAAAAATGTGACTCATGGCCCCTCCAGCAAAGGATCAGGAGCAGTTTCTGCGTTGGGGCAAGAGCCCCACAGGACACAAAGGTGATGAAGATGAGAGGAACCTGGCTGGGTGTGCCTGTTGGACCCCTGCTGGCTCTGGGACACAGGCACAAATGGAGAAACATGGTATTTAATAATTAAAAAAACCCCTATCACTGTTATTCTGTGCCCTCTGAAATGGATACACAAACCTGCTCCTCCTCTGGCCCTGGCGGGTCTAAACTTGGTGTGTAGGGTGCTGAAAATGGGATGGAGGTTTGAAGCATCAGCCTGGGTAAGCTGGTGCCAGTGGATTGTGCTTGTGTGGATTTCTGAGGACACACTGGCTCGGAGGGCAGATTCAAGCTAAGCCCAAGTGTGAATCTGCCAGCAGGAGATGGGGGTGTCCTGGGGGTGACAGGGGGAGAAATAAATGCTCGTGGGTGAGTGCCCTCAAACAGGCAGCTTTCTATTAGAGCTGACCTGGCTTTAAATCCCTGTGCAGGAAGGTGGGGGTGGAGCACTGGGAGGAAGCAGAGATTATTTTTATGGACGTGCTGCTCCCTCTTGTTCCTTCCAGATGGATTCCAGGAAGTTCAGGCTGTTTTTCTGCCTGGTGGGGCTCAGCAGTGCCAGCTTCTTGGTTTTCTACAACTGGACCGAACTCCACGTGTCCTGTGAGAGCAGCCAGGGTTACACATTCCCCACGGAGACCTTTAGGAGGGTGGAAGGGAACTTCTCACAGCTCCCAGACATCGACTGCCACCAGAACCCTCCCTTCCTGGTCCTGCTCGTGGCGTCCTCGTCCCAGCAGGTGGAGGCCAGGATGGCCATCCGGCACACCTGGGGCAAGGAGAGGAGCGTGGCTGGGAGGCGCCTGGTGACCCTGTTCCTCCTGGGGAGCCCCGTGGATCCCAGCCAGCAGGCTGGCATCGCTGCTGAGGGCCAGAGGCACAGAGACATCATCCAGAAGAACTTCACAGACACCTATTACAACCTGACCCTGAAGACCATGATGGGAATCGAGTGGATCCACAGGTTTTGTTCCCAGTCCCGCTTCGCGATGAAAACCGACACGGACGTGTTTGTCAACGTTTTTTACCTCACTGAGCTGCTTCTGAGGAAAAAGAAGATGGCTGGGTTCTTCACAGGCTTTTTAAAACTGCATGAGTACCCCATCAGGACAAGAGGGAGTAAGTGGTACGTGAGTAGGGAAGAGTATCCAGGAACGACCTACCCACCCTTTTGTTCCGGGACGGGATATGTTTTATCCAGCGACGTAGCCAGCCAGATCTACAACATTTCTGAGAGTGTTCCATTCATTAAACTGGAGGATGTGTTCATAGGACTGTGCCTTGACAGATTGAAAATTGGGCTGGAGGAGCTTCACTCGGAGCAGACGTTTTTCCCGGAGAGGATCAGGTTCTCCGTTCCTCGCTTTAAGAAAATCGTGACGTGCCATGGAATAAAACCATCGGAGCAGCTGAGCTACTGGAACCACTTAGTGGCAGGAGCTCAAGGAGGAGTGCTCTAGCACATACCCTGCTCCACTTAACAAACTGAAAGCCTCTGCTTTTACAGGGCTGCTCTGCACTCCAGCAAACTCCCAATTAACTCCAGCTCCAGCACGTTAAAGGCTTTTGAAATGGTTATTTTAATCACAGAACCAGAGAATTGTTAAGGTTGGGAAAGGCCTCCAAGGTCATTGAGTCAAACCTTTGACTCAACACCACCTTGTCAGCTAAAGCAGAGCACTGAGTGCCATGTCCAGTCATTCCTTGAACTGGAATGACTGGAATGAAGGTTCAGTTCCTTGAACCTCCCTGGGCAGCCCCTTCCAGTGCTTAACCACACTTTCTGTGAAAAAAATCCCTATTTCTGCCCAAGAACATGCAAACCTCCTTCTCTCCCACTCACTCCCACCTCTGTGCATCCCTTCTCTACACCAGTTACAATTATTATTATTTTTTTTCCCCTGAGACATTCAGACCTGCCAACCTCCCCTCCAAATCTTGCTGCTAAAGGCCTGGGAACATTTCTGCTGTGCCAAACAAAAAGTCGAAGCACTTTTATTCAGAGAATGAAATCTGCACCATCTTCCTGGTCGCCCTCGATAAATTGCTGCACCCATCTGTGCAGGCACTTAAGGAATGATATTTGTAGCTGTCAGGATGCTCCCTCCTGGCACAGGAAGCCACAGCCCTGCCCTTACAGCCAGCTCTGTGTGGGCTGAGCTGCATCCTGGCACAGATCCCTCCTTCAGTCTACACCAATTTCTTTTGCAGGGATGGTAGAATTTGCCCGTGCAATGCTCTTGGGACAGCCTTGGGCACTGCAGGTCACCTGGTGGACAGGTAAAAGCTGCTGCAGCTGTTTCCTTGTGTGTGCTTCCAGCTGAAAATAATCCGTGGTGGAGCCAGTGGAGGGTGTCCTGCTCTTCCTATTAAAATAGACCCTGGAGACATCTTTTATATTTGTGTCTCACTCTGATTGCCTGAGAGCTACTGTGAATGGTTTGCCAAGGCTAAACTAGAGTCATTTATAGTGATTTAGACATTTTTTTTACCAAAGAGAAACTGGGTGTGTGAGGGAGAAGACAGGAGGATTTTTCTCTTTTGAACAAGACCTAGTGGGAAAATGTGTTCAAGTAATCATTCAGGCTGGGAGCCTTATTTTTTATTTCATTCCCAAGCAAAGACTCATGAAATCTCTGGGATGATTATAAGTTTCAGAGATAAGGAGTGGGGCCTTTACAGTAGATGCTGAACAATCCTTCAGGGCTCTGAGGAGGGAAAAAGGAGTTCAGAAATCCTCCTTTATGCAGTGCTTCTGTTTGATTTTCCTGCAAGCACAACCAAGGTCAGTGTTGCCAGCATGGAACGGCTGTACTGTCTGTGGGAAGTGTTTTTTTCCAAAAAGCAGGGAAAGTGGAGCTGTTCCCAAAGGGAGCTGAGGAGATCTGACACCCAGCATAGTAAAAGCATGGAAGAAAGACAGCAAAAGAAATGTTATTATTTTGGTGTTATTTACTTTTATTGTTTCTTTATTTCTCATTAAAAAGAAAGATTTTCTTTCTTTCTTTCTTTCTTTCTTTCTTTCTTTCTTTCTTTCTTTCTTTCTTTCTTTCTTTCTTTCTTTCTTTCTTTCTTTCTTTCTTTCTTTCTTTCTTTCTTTCTTTCTTTCTTTCTTTCTTTCTTTCTTTCTTTCTTTCTTTCTTTCTTTCTTTCTTTCTTTCTTTCTTTCTTTCTTTCTTTCTTTCTTTCTTTCTTTCCTCCCTTTCCTTTCCTTTCCTTTCCTTTCCTTTCCTTTCTTCCTTTCCTTTTCCTTTCCTTTCCTTTCCTTTCCTTTCCTTTCCTTTCCTTTCCTTTCCTTTCCTTTCCTTTCCTTTCCTTTCCTTTCCTTTCCTTTCCTTTCCTTTCCTTTCCTTTCCTTTCCTTTCCTTTCCTTTCCTTTCCTTTCCTTTCCTTTCCTTTCCTTTCCTTTCCTTTCCTTTCCTTTCCTTTCCTTTCCTTTCCTTTCCTTTCCTTTCCTTTCCTTTCCTTTTCCTTTCCTTTCCTTTCCTTTCCTTTCCTTTCCTTTCCTTTTTCTTCTTGGTGAGGATTTCCCAAGTATCTCATTTTACTTGCCTGTGTCTGAAGAGCAGGATAAATATTTTCAGCAGAAAAATACTGAGAAGTGTTTAGTAATGGTCATAATATATTGTTTATTTTCCTCTGGTGTTGAGTAACCTGAGATCATGCACTTACTTTTGACCACTGATGATGAAAGAAACAATGTTTATTTGTTTGTCACAAGAGTGGCCTTCTTAATTTTAAGCTTCTTTAATAAATTTTTAACATTTTATTTAAAGAATTAAAATATTTAAATAGCTCAATTTTATTTAAAATTCAGCTATATTCTGAACACTTGTTGCCTTCAGAAGGTGTGGTGGGTCAGACTGATAAAGGCAAGCCAACATCTTTTTAATCACTATTCTTTCCACGTAATATACAGAAATATCTTGTGTCATTGCTCTTGTGCCCAGGGTGCAAGCTGGTTATTTCTTTAATTTATGGAAAAATAGTGAGCAGAAAGGAAAATCTCCTGGTCATTCCTAGCCCCCTGTCTTGAGGGGCAGAGGTCTGTGAGCTGGGACAGCATCATCAGCCTGATGTTCTCTTCTTGTTCTCAGAGGTAATAATATAGTAATAAATAATAATAATATAATAATGAAATAATCCTGCAGGCAACTGTAGGTCTCACTTCCACCTCTGGTAGTTTGTGGCTTTGCATCAGCATAAAAAAAGTCACCCCTGAGGACCAAGTCCTGCTTGACCTCTTGGCTGTGGCTTTTGAGTTCAGGAGTGTTTCCTATGATTTGAATCCAGCTGCTAACTGTTTGCAGTCAGTCACTTCTGCAGACTCAGCCTCTGTATTTTTGGGGTTAAATTCTAGTGGAAGATGTCCCTGCCCATGGCAAGGGGGTTGAAATGGGTGATCTTTAAGGCCTCCTCCAACCCAAACCCAACCATTCTGTGGTTCTATGAAATCCATCTCTGATGTGCCATTGGGAACAATGTCCTCAGGCATGGCCTAAGAAACCATCCTGACACCGTGTCTTAGTTTGGAAAGACAGGTGTCTGCTAAGGAAGGCAGGAACCTCCCTGGAGGATGTAAACCCCCTCCCTCCAAATTAGTATAATTTTGAAATTAAGGGGCTCCCAGGCAAAGATATGGAAATAGGAATGACAGTTCTTTACTAGAAATATTAATAAAAATGTAGTAGTACAAAAAGCCCAAACAAACAAAAAAGAAAACACTGACAGAGTCAGAACATGACCTGACACCCTGTTGGTCAGGGTGCTGCAGCAGCCCAGCCCAGCCCTCCTGCAGTGCAGCTGTGGCTCTGTGGGAGCAGAGATGATCCTGGAGCAGGGGCAGTTTCCTCTGAAGGTGCAGTGGGGTGAGATGGGTCCAGCCTTCCTCTGGGAATGCAGAGCACACAGGCTGTGCTGGGCTCTGAATGCCAGGGTTTATCCAGGTGGGAATGCTGGGCTCCTCCCCTGGGTGCAGCATCTCCCATGGATGATGGAATTGGATCAGCCCTGCAGGGAGCCTCGATGGCCCCTGGACAGCAGAGATCCCCTGGAGGGAGGATGGGTCCTGGAAGGGATAAAGAACCCTGCCCCAGCTGGGTTTAATAGCTGGTAACAGAATATATACTTTCGGTTACATCTTTCATTGCAACCTAAGACACACCGTTTCCAGGGAGATGTATTTGTAATTTCAAGTGACCTGTACAAGATGTCTCTGTTGCTGCCCTCAGAATGTTTTGTCCCCACATCAGTCTCCAGTGGCCTGACTGTCCAGGAGCATTTGATTTGTCGCTGCTGAAGCTCTGCTGAGGAGCAGATGAGTTCAGGTTGAAATGTCAGGGATTCAGGGAGCCTGCTCCTCTCCTCTTTGCAAAGTGGCTCCCCAAGTGAATGCTTTTAGTTGCTGCACAGAATTTTCCTCAGTGTAATGATTTTCTTTGTGTAAATGAGAAACTGATCTTGTAATTCACAGAACCATAAAATTGTATAGGTCGGAAAAGAACTGCAAGTTCACTGAGTCCAACCTTAACCCCACAAGGTGTCCCTAAGCACCACATCTACACATTTTTGGAACATTTCCAGGAACAGTGATTCCACCACTTCCTGGGGCAGCCTGTTCCTATGCTTGACCACCCTTTCTGTGGAGAAATTTTTCATAAATGCAATCTAAACCTCCCCTGGTGCCACTTGAAGCCATTTCTTCTGGTCCTGTTGCTTTTTACTTGGGAGAAGAGACCAACCCCCATCTCACCACACCCTCCTGTCAGGGAGTTGTGGAGTGCAATGAACCTCCTTTTCTCCAGACTAAACCCCTTCTCTGCTCCCTAGGCTGCTTTGAATAAGAATATATATTAATTGAATAATTAATTACTTAAAACATAAAGTTACCCTGCTGGAAAATGTGATTTAAGAAAAAGCAGATGATTGCATGTAAGGCAAATCCATTTGTTTAAACAAAACCACTGTGCTAGTGAGTTTATATGTATCAGCTAAATTAAATCAGCTTTTGCAGCTGAGGCCTCAGATCATGAATTTTAAAACAATCAAAACAGTATTAGTGGCCTTCTGCAAAATTAGATGCATTTGAAAGACCATCAGAAATGATCAGAAATATAAGTAGAACTGTAAACACAATACTGCAGTGTACATATGCTTTTTTTAAATTTTATTTTTATAGGCTGAAGAAAGAATTCAGGCAATTTGAGGGCAGTTTGCAGAAGTTGAGCACCACCCCAATGTTTTTATGCATTCTGGGTTAGAAGCTAATTAATTTTTTTTTAATGAATAGCTTTGAAAATGTCATCTAAAAGTTACTCCACTGCTTCTTAGTAGGAAGGAGTACAGAAATCAGCAGAGCTAACAGTATCTTAGAGTTGGTTGCCTTTCAGCACACTCTATTTCTTCCATGATCAATTTTTGGATGCAGAAAAATTAATACAATTTTTTTTTTTCTTCACAACCCTAATTCATCAACTAACACGTTCTCAGTTTAAATTAGGATTTTCAAATCTGCCCATGAAGGATTTGGTCTCACAGCTCCTCTGACTCAGACTCATTAAGGAAGTACAACCCTCCCAGGCACTTCTGAAAACAAAGGGTGGATTTTTGCATTGGAAGTTTTGCCTTATTTCAAAGTGGAAGGGGACAGAAGGGCTCCTGCTGTGTGCTGGATGTGACAGGGATGCTGCTCCTCACAGATTTGTGCGGGTGACAATGCAATGTCAATTTAAAACACGTGACAATGTTTGGATTACTTGCATAGAACATGAGAATGTTGAGCCAACAGTTCCATGTTTGATATTTTATTAGTAAAGAATTTTGCTACCACAGTTTTGTGTGTGTTCATTTGTCTTTCTGGTTGTGAATGTGTCAGCATTTTGGGATGTAGTCATGTCAGGGGGCTGCCTCCTTTTCCAGTTGAAATCAGTATAATTATAGAATCGTAACAGAAATATAGAATCTTTTAGGTTGGAAATGACATTTAAAGTCATCAAGTCCAACCTTTAACCCAGCACTGCTGAGTGCAGCACTGACCCATGTCCCCAGGTGCCACATCCACACAGCTTTCAAATGCCTCCAGGGATGGGGACTCCAGCATTGCCCTGGGCAGCTGTGCCAGGGTTTGGGCACCTTTCTGGGAGGAATTTTCCCTAATATTCAATCTAAACCTCCTCTGGCTCAACCTGACACCTTTTCATCCTATCACTTGTTACCTGCAAGAAGGACCTGACCCTCTCACTGCCCCCTCCTGTCAGGGACTTGTGCAGAGCCACAAGGTTCCCCTGAGCCTCCTTTTCTCCAGCCTCAGCCCCTTCCCAGCTCCCTCAGGAATTCTCCAGCCCCTTCCCAGCTCCCTTCCCTGCTCTGGACACGCTCCAGCCCCTCCAGGGCTCTCCTGCAGGAGCCACAGCTGGACACAGCCCTGGAGCACAGAGGGACAATCCCTGCCCTGCTCCTGCTGGACACACAATTCCTCACCCAGCCCAGGGGCCAGTGGCCTCCTGCCCCCCTGGGCACCCCTGGGCTCGTGTCCAGCCCTGTCCCCAGCACCCCCAGGGCTTTTCCAGCTTTGCAGCCCCTCTGCCCAGCCTGGAGCTCCACGGGGTTGTTCTGACCCAAGGGCAGCACTCAACACCTGGTTTTGTTAAATCTGAATTTGAAACTTGAATTTTCTCCCCTTCTCAAAAATGCATTAGGAAATAGTGAGGGAATTGAAAGAAAAAGATAAATTTAACCACAGCTGATACTTCTGGGAAGAGCAAGCACCAAACTGAAATGATTTCTGCCTCACTGTGTGCCTGAGGATGGCTGTCATGCTCCTCCTGGGACCTGGAAGTACAGGGCTATTCTCTTATCACTTAAAAGAGAAATGTGAAATAACTGAAGAATGTCAGATTGATTTTCAACACAAGCAGTTATGAACTAAAAACCATAAAGAGAAAAGTTCTCCCTTACTGCCTTTATATTTTATTTTATCTTGCTTACATTTCTGATGAATTTTGCTTGGGATTTTTTTTTTTTTACAGCTGGATTTTAATTCATTAGTTCATGACAGCAATACATTCCCAGAAATATCTACAAATATTATCACAGGACTTAGACATATGCAGCACATAGGAGATCCAGCCTGAAAAAAGCAGACTTGAATTTGCACACGTTCTGGCTGAGCAAATAGAGACTTTTTTCAAAGCCTGGTAATACAGGAGATTTGAGGCTGTTCTTCAAAAGAGTTCACTTAAGTACATTTTCACCGAGAAATGTAATTGGATGATTTCAATGGTCGAGAAATAATGTTTCACATATTCAAAAATGCTTAATTTTTTGGGGGAAAAAGGAATAAATCCAAGTCCCGTTTTAGAATCTCTCCAAGTGAGCCATGTACACAACATTCCTGGCATTCAGCTACTGACCTAACCTGACCTCGTTTATGACTTTGGGTGCAGGGACAGAGGGGTGTAATAATCTTGCTGCTCCTCAGGAATCCCAGTTACATTTGCAATTACACAATTCCACTCCACAAACTCCCGTGTACAGCCGGAGGCGCGGGATGCCATAAATTAGAGATGTGATTTACACCTCCAGCTCGGGGATCTTCCAGGCAGCTCTAATCCCCTCACGTTTAATTTAATTATTACTGCTGAAACAGCAGTTGTAAGTAAATGTTTGACTCGAGTACACAAAGGGGCCTGCAGCTTTTACATGTCTCACTGCTGGTAAAGGTCCAGCGGGGGAATTGAAGAGCAGAGAGCTGAGCCAGGGGCACGGTGTGGTGTGGGAGGGATGCTGCTGGGTGCTGACAGGCTGAGCAGGGGTGGAACAGCTCAGGGTGAGGGTTTGTGAGGCACCTCAGCCCATCTGGGGGATGTCAGCCCCTCATCCTGAGGCTGAGCCCTGTGGGGGGACTCTGGCAGGTTTCCTGAATGACACCACCCACCTTTGCTGAGGAAAGGTGCTGTGTGGGATATGGAAGAGGAGAGGACTGGAGGCTTTATCCTTCAAAATGTCAGTCTTTACTGTATTCTTGAGATCTTTTAGAACTCACCAGTTCCCTTTTAGGCGGTCTCACTTTGTGTACAAGCGTTTCAAAGGAAATGAACAAACAGAATCATGAAATCAGAGTGGTTGGGTTGAAAGGACCCTTTAAAGGTCATCCAGTCCAACCCCCTCTGCCATGGGAGTGACATTTTCAACTCAGTCTGAGCCCTGTCCAGCCTGGCCTTGAAGTTTTCCAAGGATTGTGAATCTACCACTAATCTCTGGACAACCTGTTGTGGTTTTCCTCACGCTCATTCTAAAAAAATTCTCTCTCATATCTAGTCTAAACTGACTCTCCTTCAGTTTAAAGCCATTATCCCTTCTCCTATCAGTACAAGGCCTTGTAAAAATCCCTCTCCAGCTCTCTTGTAGCCCCTTCAGATAATGAAAAAGTGCAATAAGGTTTCCCTGGAGATTTCTCTGAACAGCCCCAACTCTCTCAGCCTGAATAACAAAGTTCACTGCTGCTCTGCAGGAGAAAGCCAAAATGCAGCAGTGATTCTGCCACATGAAGAGAAATTGAATATCTGAAACCATCTCTGCCAGAGCCTTACTGCAAAAGGGCAGCTTTCAGTCACAAACCTGGTATCACAAACACAGTGCAAAGGAGACATTGATTTCCAGAAAAAAACCCTGCCATTTCTACTTGGTGATCTTAACTGGATGCCCAAAGGGAGCAGCAAGATGTCAGCCACAGGGATGTATTTCATGAAAATGGAAAAGAGAAACAGCTCTCTCAATATAACACCTACTATTCTGGTGACAATCTGCTCTCTCATCATGGCAGTGCCACTCTGGGTCATCCCTCTGGGTCATTAATATATATAATATATATAATATATATAATATATATAATATATATAATATATATAATATATATAATATATATAATATATATAAAATATTCATTAATATTCTATTTTCAGAGGTGAGAGTATTAATGTTTCCCATAACTGGCAGCCCTTGCAAAATCATCAGGGAAATAAGAAAAGCTTGGGGGTGTTGGACAAGATGAACTTCAGAGGTCCCTTCCAACCCCAACAATTCTGTGTGATCCTGGGTGAAAAGGGCTTTAATTCCATAGTCCCATGAAAAGTTTCCTGGGAAGTCCTGTGGGATCTGGAGCCCAGGACACAGTGTCTGTGTGTGCATTCCTCTGACAAAGCTCTTCATTTGCTCATCTGATGTGCCCAGAGCTGGACTCACTGTGCTTGCTAGAGAGAGGTGTTGAGCACCAGTTTTAAAGGAGCTCTGGATAGATTTGCACTTTGAACTCCTTGAAGAATCTGATTTTCCATGTAAGCCTCAGGAAGAGTCTAAAAAGCATGACCTTAAGCAATAATGAAAAATGCAATCATAATTATGAGTGTAGAGAATGATGTTTCCCTTTCCTTGGCACATTATCACGCATTGAAAAGCTCTTTAGAATAAACTGAAGGATAACCAGAGCAATTAAAGCTATTTGAAGCAGAGACAAAGCATTTCTATAGCTAAAGAAAATGTTGCCAGGGGAACTGATGCATTAAAAAATTTCCTTCTCAGATTTACACTCCCTCTGACAGCACCAAAGCTTCATCTTCTGTCATTGTGTGATAAACTTACTTCATCTTGCCTGAACTCCATGATGAATGTCTTCATCTGCCTGCCCTGAATGATGACACTTTCACTTTTCCAGCTACAACTCACTGGTTTCAGTGCTGGAGAGGAGAAATGCACCTGGCAAAGGGGAAGCATGGAATGTGGTTCACAAGGAGTGCTGGCAGGAAAGGACTGGAGAACAACATTCCAGTTGTGCAGATTTATTCAGGCCAAATAAAAACTGTGAGGATATTTGTGCCAGAAAATGTGTTTAATCCTGTGGCCTCCTGAGTGTGAAAGTCTGGAAGAAGATTATGTCCAAAGCTTTCCTCATTAAGGGCCCACAGGAATTCTGCAAAGAGCTGGGGCTTTATTATAATCAGCAAGGAAAAAAAAATTTAAAGAAATGAAAGAAAAAAATCAGATTAGTTAAATTTGTGTTACAAGGTTTTTGAGAATTTATCCTGGCCTAGATTCATGGTAGCATAATTTCATGGATCTTTACATCAAGGCAAAGATTACCTGACTTCCTTGGAAAGAGATAAAGCAGGATTCCTCAGACGAGTGGGATTGGTCTCAGCTACTTTTGCAACCTAAACCAGAAAGTCCAGTCTAGCCCAGTCTTTCAGCCTCCTCTGGAGTAAAAATAAGGAGTGAGACAATGGGGGGAAATGCATCTCAATGTTTACAAAAGTAACACAAAGAGGAAATGGCTCAACCCTGTTATTTCCAGAGTTTTCCTCTAAGCCTCTGATGAAGGAAAAATGTGACTACACTAACAGACTAATTAAAAGATTTAAAAAACTTGTTAGAGACAGAGAGGGATCTGTGTGTCTCACTTAGACTTCTACAGCTAAGACCAAGAAAATCTGTTTTGAATGAGAAACACCTTGCAGAGCAACAGATGTTTTGGAGAACTTTAGAGGAAAGGAAGAAGAACATAGAAAGAGAGAAAAAAAGGCAGAGTTGGAAAAGTTATGGCTCAGCATCTCTTTTGCCTGATTTACTATTGGAGAGCAGCATCCCGTAGGCAGCAAGATAGAGACACCTAATTCAATCCCATGGGCAGCTTTTCTCCTGCCTTTTTCTTTTCTAGGGATTTCATTTCCCTTCCTCTTCATGAGAGAACACAACATTTATTTCTTTGACAGGGAGACATTTCTCAAAATCCCTGTAATGGTCAAACCTCCTTTCAAGTCCATTTTCATGAAGAAGTGAAGAATCTTATTCCTGTTTCTAGCACTGACCTCAAATCAGCTTTAATCAGTAAGTGGCCCTTCTCTGCTGTTTTAGTGCTCACACAATTTGATCATATTTTCTTTGACTCAGCTAAATAAGCCAAAATACAGCATGGAACTGTAGGGCCTGGTGATTTTACAGCTGAAGGTGTCTAAATGCTTTTTATTTTCTATCACAGAATCACAGAATGGTTTGGATTGGAAGGAACCTTAAAGATCATCCAGTGCCACCTCCTCTACCATGGGCAGGGACACCTCCCACTGTCCCAGGCTGCTCCAGCCCCAGTGTCCAACCTGGCCTTGGGCATTGCCAGGGATCCAGGGGCAGCCACAGCTGCTCTGGGCACCCTGTGCCAGGGTCTCACTGCCCTCATAGGGATGAATTTTTCCTAATATCCAATCCAAACCAGCTCTCTGTCAGTTTGAAGCCATTCCCATCGTGACAATTTGTCCCATTCTCCTGCAGGGGAAACACAAATTACACTTGTGGCCCCAGTGGCAGTGACAGAAGGTTTCACCAAGCGAATCCCAGCAAGTCCATTTCCCTCGGAGCTCCCTGCGTGGGATTGCACAGCAAGCTGTGCAGACATATGATCCAGCCTCACACCCCCCAGAACAAAAAATGTGGGGGGTTGCTTAGGAGTTCACAGCATACACACCATCCAGAAATGGGTTTGGAAGGGTTGGGGGATAAAAAAAAAAAGAGTGAAAATCCTCCTACTCACCAGCAGAAGAAAAAGGAAAAAAAATTGCAAAGAAGTGTCTAGGGGAAGAGGAGTGGGAGGTAGGACTCTGCCTGGTGTGCAGGCTGGTGAATCACAAAGTGACCAAGATGCTTTTCCATTTAAATCAGGCTGGCAAACTTAGGACCTGGTCTTTTGAACATCATGAGCATGGGTGATGTTGTGCATGCACACTGGGGACTCAGACACGCCACCACCTCTCACCCCACTCCATCCTAACCCAAGGTTTTACTCATCCCAACGCCACGGCTCAATAGGAAAGCCAAAGGAAGGAAGGAGCCAATGAAGGCAGTGATTAATAATTAATAAAATGTCAATGCACATGCTGGTCTTTTCCAACACAACTGATTTTGTCCTCTCTACACTGAGGGGAAGGGCATAAACCTCAGAGCAGCTTAAGCCTACCTAAAGAGCAATTAGAGAGACGACAGCCTTTTCTCAGCAGTGCCAAATGATAGCTTTGTAAAAGTTTTAAAAGTTTTAAAAGCAGCAATTATCCTTTCCAGAGTGTTTTGATGAAACACTTATCTTGATTAATTCCAGCTGAAAATTCATTTTAACCTTCTGCACATCTCCTGCTTGGGCAACCAGAGATGGAATGTGCTCCTCAGATGTTATTTATGCCCTTTCTTGCTCTAGCTTTATTCAGACACACCTGTATGGAAGGCATTTCAAGAATACTGTTAGTTAAGTCAGTGGAACAAGAGTGTGAGATTTTAGACTTTAAAAAAGAAGGTCTGTAAAGTCAAGGAAATAGTAACAAAAATTTATAACTGATAAAAAATTTCCTCTTCCTGCAGCTTTCATGGCTATTTTAACAAGTCAAGATGATATTTTTTTCTAATAAAGCAAGGTTTTTAAAACTTATTTTTCTGAAATTTTTCACAATTCCCCAAACAGAATGATTCATTTCCCTTTGCTCAACCAAACCTTTCCATTTCAAGTAACTGTGGCATTAATTTCTACTTGCTACTGTTACTGTGCTTAGTAGGAAATACAGTTCAGGGAAGTTTTATGTCCCTTTTTTACAATTTAAGCTTTCTGGCAGATGGACTCATAATAAAAAATCTCCTGATGTGTCACATCAGTTCAACTCACTGACCAACAACGGCATAAAATGCAGGATGCAGTTCTTGGAGGAAGACAAAGGCTGTAAGAACATCTCAGAAGGCAGCAGGGAGCGCACACAACCCCCTCAGTCACCTGGGGCCATCAGGAGGAATTTCTTCTCAGGAAGGGTGATTAAACACAGGAAAGCACTCCCAGGGAGGTGGAGTTACTGTCCCTAGAGGCGTTTAATGAAAGACTGGATGTGGCGCTCAATGCTCTGAGTTGACAAGGTGATGTTTGGCCAAAGGTCGTACTGATGATCTGAAAGGTCTTTTCCAACCCGATTCTGTGACTCTGTGATGTTCCCAAGTGAAGCCACAGCCTGATCCATCCCTGCCCTTGTTCTTGGATGGGCACCTTGGTTTTACATGTGAAAGATTTACCACTGTAAGAGGGGAAATTGGCATCATCACACTCACCTGTGTCATTTCAATGGTTGAGAAATAATGTTTCACACACTAACATAACGGGGGACATCAGTGCTAGGCACTGTTCACTCACCTGTGTCATTGTGAGAGGGGAAATTGGCATCATCACACTCCCTTGTATCATTGTAAGAGGGGACATCAGTGCCAGGCACCATCACACTCATCTGTGTCATTTTGGGAGGGGAAACTGTCATCATCACACTCACTTGTGTCATTACAACAGGGGACATCAGTGCCAGACACCATCACACTCCCCTGTGCCAGTATAACAGGGGAAATGTTATATCACGGGAAATTGGCACCACTGCACATATCTGTATCATTGTAAGGGGGAATCGGCACCACTGCCCACACCTGTGTCACTGTAAGAGGGGACATCAGTGCCAGGCACCACTGCCCACACCTGTGTCACTGTCACAGGGGAAATGGGCACCATGGCACTCCCCTGGTGCTTGCACACCCGGTAATTGCACACCCGGTGCTTGCACACCTGGCCGCACAGAGCCCTCTCTTCCCGCCTTGCCCGTGTCCCACCTCGCGGAGGATGAGGCACGGGCAGCGCCGCGGAGCGGGCTGGGGCGATGTGGAGCTGGCCCGGGGCGATGTGAGGCTGTCCCGGGGCGGTGTGGAGTTAGCCCGGGGCGATGTGAGGCTGTCCCGGGGCGGTGTGGAGCCGGCCCGGGGCGATGTGGAGCTGGCCCGGGGCGGTGTGGAGCCGGCCCGGGGCGATGTGGAGCTGGCCCGGGGCGGTGTGGAGCCGGCCCGGGGCGATGTGGAGCTGGCCCGGGGCGGTGTGGAGCCGGCCCGGGGCGATGTGGAGCTGGCCCGGGGCGGTGTGGAGCCGGCCCGGGGCGGTGTGAGGCTGGCCCGGGGCGGTGTGAGGCTGGCCCGGGGCGGTGTGGAGCTGCCCCGGGGCGGTGTGGAGCTGGCCCGGGGCGTTGTGGAGTTGCCCCAGGGCGATATAGAGCTGCCCGGGGGCGGTGTGAGGCTGGCCCGGGGCGGTGTGAGGCTGGCCCGGGGCGATGTGGAGAGGGGCTGAGGCGATGTGAGGCTTGCCCGGGGCGGTGCGGAGCTGGCCCAGGGCGGTGTGAGGCTGTCCCGGGGCGATGTGAGGCTGTCCCGGAGCGGTGTGAGGCTGTCCCGGAGCGGTGTGAGGCTGGCCCGGGGCGCTGTGAGGCTGGCCTAGGGCGGTGTGTAGCCGGCCCGGGGCGGTGTGTAGCCGGCCCTGGGGCGGTGTGAGGCTGCCCCGGGGCGATGTGGAGCTGGCCCGGGGCGATGTGGAGCCGGCCCTGGGGCGGTGTGAGGCTGCCCCGGGGCGGTGTGGAGCTGGCCCGGGGCGATGTGGAGCCGGCCCTGGGGCGGTGTGAGGCTGCCCCGGGGCGATGTGAGGCTGGCCGGGGCGCTGTGGAGCCGGCCCGGGGCGCTGTGAAGTTTGCTCCGTGTGTCACCGTGTGTCACCGGCCGTGCCTCACTTCCTCCCGGGCCGGTTAAACATTGACAGGCGGCAGGGCGGAGGAAGGCAGAGGCCATCCCTGCGTGTGACGGGGCAGTGCCAGGCACGGCCTGCGGCTGAGGGACAGCTCGGAGCAGCCTCCCTTCCTTCAGGGGCAGTGTCCCCAACACCTGAGGGGCGTGGGGCAGCAGGTGAGGGCTGGCCCAGGATCCTGGCTGGGATCACCCGCAGCCTGCTCCGTGGGCAGCGGGAGCCGGAGCTGTCGTCAGAGGAAAGCGGTGGGAGACGTCTCAGCACCGGCGATGTGATCCAGGTAAACCCCTCCGCAGCCTTGATTTGTTTCCCAGCAGACGGAGCCAGGGGCTGAAAGATAATTTAACCCTTCTGCCAGCTCCTTCCTCCTGCGCTGGGGTGGCAGGAGTGGTTTGTGGCTCTGTCTCCTGTTCTGCTTCCTGGCATTTGGGGTCCGTGTCTGTCGTGGGGTGCCCAAAGCATCCGAGCCCCTCTCTGGGTGCAGCTGCCATTCCTCTGGGGCGATGTTATTGTTATTATCCCCTGCCTGTGTCCTGGAGGGAGGGAGCAGCACTGGCAACCTGAGTCACCCCATGCACCAGCAGAGAGCGGAAAAGCAGCCCAAAACAAACCCAGGCATTTAATTAATTCATCGTTGGCCAAAAGATCCTGTTTCATCTGGAGACTGGATAATATTTCCCAGCCCTTTAAAAGCGCATTTTGAAACAAAGAGAAACAAAATATTATAGATCCTCCCTTTCCTGTCTTGCTCTACTCCACCACAGGCTGTTTGCTGATTTTTGTCCTGGATTTGGGACAATATTCTCGCCAGTTTATTTTTCACCGTGTAAAACTTTGCCCAGCTCAGATTGCTTTGGTTCAGCTAGGTTTGTCAGGGGAGGTATGAAGGCTGGAAATCCTGCTTGGTGTCACAGCCCTGTGTTTTGGATTTGTTTCCTGGAGCTTTACACGGGCTGTTTAACTTCATAGACTGATGACACCAGCTCCTGTAGTCCTGGCTGGTTTGAGTGTGTGCTGTCACAGTGACAGAGCAAGGAGAAATCCCTCCAGGCTGTGCACAGTGACCTTCCCTCCCCACCTGCCTGCTGGGGACTCCTCCACACATAAAATGTGGAGCTGAAAAGACCCAAAACCTTTCAAAATGCACTAGGAAAAAACCCAAACCAGCCTTTGAACGAGCAGGTGAAGAAATCAGCCCGCAGGTTTGGCTGGATAAGCTGACAGGGCTGTCCTGTTGGTTCCCAAGGTAAACTGAAAGCTTGAAAAACGTGAAAATGTGGATCAAAATGCCAGCTGAGCCTGCCAGATTCCAGGCAGGGAACGGAGCTCCGGTACCTCCTGGTGCTGCAGCTGAGCAGGAAACCCAGGGTGTCTCTGTGCTGACACTTCATGTTTATGTACAGTGTTTATGCACAGTGCTGCCACAAAGAGCACCCCTGGAGTCAGAAACACTTTCCTGACAAGAAATTTGGTTTGGCCACAAAACCACATCCTCTGGCCCAGGTCCCCTTCACAGAGGCAAGCCTCAGTCACCCAGATTTGTAAACCAAGCGCAGTCAAAGCCTCTCCCACATATTTTGAAGGGGAGGAGGAGGATAATATCTCACAAGTGAATCACAAACATTGAAAAAGCAGAAAAGAGGGAAGTAAGGTGGTGTCTCACACCCAGGCTCTGTGTGTTATTTCTGACCACAGTGCAGAGCTGTTGGTGGTTTGTTGTGGGGTATAGGAGGCACTCCGAGGTTTTGAGGAATAACTCAGAGGATCTTTTTTGCCTTTCTGAGGGCTCAGTCTGGGGAGCTGGGAGGAGATTTGATGCTTCTCATCCTCTCAAGTGCAGCAGCTCAGAGAATTATTTTTCCCAGTTGCCCACAAGTAACTTTAATGATGCAGCTGGAGCTGCCCTGGCCCTGTCAGTGCTGAAGCGGGAGTGTTGTAACAGCCAGGAGAGACTGAGGAATGTCAGATCTGCAGGAGGAGGTTTCTCTGCTGATAAAAGCTCCTCTGTGTCTTTTGAAACAGTTATTTGAGGAAAGATTCTGCTCTGCTTCCAAACCCTCCCTCGTTTAATCTTTTCCCCTTGTTGGTGATACAGGTCACACAAAATCACCCTTGTCACAGGACCCAAAGCAGCGCCTCATTCCCGAGTTTCTCCATCACTTCTGTCCTTCAGCTTCTCCTCAAGTATGCAGTGATCACTGGTGGCTTCCTGCCTCAGGGACCAGGAGAGAATGCTCCAATGGAGAGCTTCCAGAAATCCATTTTACTTCCCCTCATCCTGACTGCCTCGCTGCCAGGTAGGACACGCTCATACCCTGAGATGAGCCACCATGGACAAAATGAGGGAAATCATTTTAGAGTGGTGTAAATGCCCTTTGCTGATGGGTTCTGCCTGAGCAGTCAGTCACAGAGGGGGATTATTTGAACTGTTTGAGAGGGGGATGTTTGCATTTCAAGCCTGCATGGTCTGATGATCTAAAGTGTGCTTCAGTGTGAAGGACTGAGCAGTGTGTGGGGTGGGGAGGAGGTGGGAAGGCCACCCTCTCTCAGTTTCTCCCGCTCCTTATTCTTCTCTTCCTCCTGTTTAGGACTGCTTTTGAGGGTGCATCTGTAGAAAACTCAATATCAGCAGCTGATTTTTACTTCCAGAAGTAAATGCAAATTATCACGTTGCTGGTTTACCACCAATTCACACTTCACAGGCCTGAGTCTCAAAGTCAGTTCAGATTAAAAGTGTCTTGGTGGCAAAGCTTTAGAGGAAAAGGGAATATTAAGTGACTAGTTGGGTAGTGGAGACAAGGCTGATTTGTTTTTTTTTTTTTAAATTATAGTCTAGCTGGAGTTTTAACAGCTCTGACAGGAATGAGCTGCAGTGGGATGAGGGGAGAGATATTGTCATGGATTAATAGTGAAAGGAAACACAATGTAGGAATAAACACTGGGTTTTCTGAGCAGTGGAGCTGCACAGGGATGTGTGGTATTCAACAAGCTCTTGAACAACCTGGTGAAGAGGAGGGAACTGTGAGGTGGCAGACTTTGCAAGCGGTGCAGAATTACTGAGGGCAGCCAAATCCAAAAAGAGACTAGGAAGATTTGCCAGAAAATGTCATGATGCCAGATGAGTAATAAAGACAGAGAAAGCATTCAATGCAAAGCATCTCTTAAATGCAATTCCTAGTGGGGAAAAGAATAGATGTCTTGGAAAGGGAGTAAATTGCTGAAAAAGAGAGAAAATGTCACCATTTAATGTCTTCAGCAAGGCAGATAAGACGAAACCTGGCATGATGTAAATCCACAGAAGGGTTTGAGCTCAGATATTGGCTGTTTTGTTAACCCTGCCATGACAAACAGGACAGGTTAGGTTTGAGAAAGCTACAAAGTGTGACAGAGCTGTTCAAAGGCAGAGAATCAAAGAGTCATAGGAGGGTTTGGGTTGGAAAGGATCTTAAAAATCTTCCAGTCCCAACCTCCCTGCCCTGGGTTGGAACATCCTGAATTAGACCAGGTTCCTCAACGCTCCATCCAGCCCTGAACACTTCCAGGGATGGGGTGTCCAAATTTCAGCTTGGCTTGGAGGGAAGGATGAGAGGGCTCCTTTAGCCTGGGAATACTTTCCTGCTTGTGAAAAAAAGAATAAATAGTAAAAATGTATTTAAATAATTATTTATATGGAAGTGAATGGTGAAATGATTATTCACAATTTCTCATAACAGAAAGAATTCCTGGCAAACATTAAAAGTATCAGAAGATTTAAGGCTAACCAAAGCCTGTTCTTTTCTCAGAGCATGCAATTAAATAGTAAAGCTCATGGTCACTGGGCATGGGGGATATCAAACTATAAACAGGCTGAAAAAACCTAGAAACAAATATCATAAAGGGTAGATCCATAGGTGCTGGAGCAATTTATGGCTCAGGAAGTCCCTGGATCTCTTCTTTTTGGGCACTGGGAAGTTCTGCCAGGGACTTCTGTCAAACACTGAGCGAGAGGAGAGAGGAAGACACGCCTGGGGGCTGTGGGGAGGTTTGTGTGCAGGTGGGAGGAAATAAGTGTTGCTGAGCATCAGGAGTCTGGTATTACTTGACAGAAACATCCTGTAAGCATTTAAAAATTCTTGTTAACATAAGAGAACAAGCCAGTCCCTCGCTGCAGGCTTTGACAAGCTCTAACCTACTTTGGTTTTCAAAAAGCTCAGCTGCAGGGCTGTTGGGTTTTGAAACAAACTTGAGCTGTTCATTTATTTATTTATTTATCTCTTTATTGTTGTGTATTTAACAGTTCATAGCAGAGCAGTGGGGCAGTGGTGAGGAGGGCGAGGGAGAAGGCAAGGTGGGGTGAGCAGGAGACTGAAGAAAAAGTAAAGAGAAAAAGGAATTTCAAAGAGACTGGAAGGAAGAAGATGTGGAAATTCAAGCAGATAGAGCAGAGAGGCAAGGGAGGAAGACAGATATTAGATGTAAAAAACTGAAAGATGAAAAGCAGTGTTTGTGGAAGGGCAATATGGGTATAGAGGGGGAGATTATTTTGAAATACCATAATGAGGCTGAAAGAAAAGAGAAATCATTATGGCAAAAGGATAAGCCCATCCTGTCCTACCCTGCACTCCATCCAAATAGGTCACTTACAAAAGAGCAAAGACAGAGCCAGCAGAGCACAGGAGGCAAGGAAGAGAAGGTAGCCACGTCTCAATGCCCTTGTTGTTGAAAACTCCAGCGTGCAAGAGTGGTCCTTTGGAGTTTTTTCAAGCGTGGAAGAAAAAACCTTGTTGACAAAGGGCAAGGGCGGTTCTTTGGCAAATGAGGTTCCCTCAGTGCAGGCATGGTCCTGCACAAGATGCATTTTCATTTCTTCACAACCTGCAGTGGTGTGACAGTGAATTTGTGTGGCAGAGGAGGGAAAACACCAGCTCGTAGATGAGTTGGTTTGTGCTCTGCCTGCTGCTGGGAGGCACTGGGACACCAGAAGCACTGAATATAAGCAAATTTTCACCCCTGGTGACTACTCTGTAAACATTTAGTGATGTGCCCCAAAGCAGGTGTCCTCACTCAGCTCTGTTTTTCAAAAGCCAGGGGGTGATCAGGGAGCCAGCCCAACACTTCCCTGCTGCAGGGATGGTGTTAGCCTGGGTGGGATGTCTCCCTGCTGGTGTGTGGGGAAGCAGATGTTAAAACAGCTGTTGAGAGCTGAACACGTAATTCCTGTAAAGTGCAATGAAAATCTAGCCCGAGGCCTTAATTTGTTTAAAAGCAACCATCTGCAAGGTATTTTTGAAGCAGGATGCAAATGAAACCAGCACTAACATTTGTCTCCCCAGTGCATGAGGTGAGGTCTAGCAAAAGGACTCCCAGCTCTGGCTTAAGGCATTGGCAGCTGGCTTGAAATCCCATTTGTGCCACGAATGTCCTCTGTGACCTCACACAGGTGACTTTATCAGTGTTTGTGCACAGGCTGGACAATGGAACAATTGGTTCAGGACTCCATGTGCAGAACAAACAATAAAAGCAAGAAGATAAAGAGGCAAAGGTAAAATCACCAAAACCGTTCAGGCAACAGGTGGAGAAAGCTGATGAAACTCCTTTATTGGTTGTGCTGGGGCTGAGGTCTAAATGGAGGAGAGGTTCACTCCTCAGTCCTTCTGCCTCCCAAAGGGTCCCCATGCAGCGCTCAGGGATCCTTTCCTGTGGCTCATTTATTACCCCAGCAGACCTGGCTGGTGGAAGAAGATGTAGATCCTACCTTACTTATGGACTGATAAAAAATAATTATCACAGATAAAAGGTTAACTCGTACCTACCTGCCTATACTGCCCTGAATGTCTGAAGAAAGCAAAAGCAACATAGCCAATTGTTTTTAGAGCCAGTGATCACTTTTTATTCCTGTTTAAGCATAAATTTCAAAGATTAATTAACAGCAAGCATTGTCCTGAAAGTTGCATCATTTGTTCAGAGCCTTGGCATACCAGGGCTCCTTGAAAAAGTAAAGTGTTTGCACAGGCATGGAAATAAATTCCAAGTGCACAGAGAACAGTTTGCATTAAGAGGGGCAGAGAGGGTAAATTTTAATTTGAATTATGATTTACTTAATCTTATCTGGCTTTATTAATTATCAGAGTAGGTAAAGTTTGCTTTTCATTTAAGGTTTTGTTGCTCACACAGAGATACACTTTGCAGACTGAGGTGCATGGCAGAGGTAACATAACCCAGGGAGGTGGAAAATTTTTGTGAAGGTTTTTGTAAACGTGAGAGGACTCAGAGTCAGCCATACACAGAACCAGGGAGAGCAAGGTTTGAACAGTCCTGCAAAACAAAGAAGTCTGTAAATGCTTGCAGTGGGTGGGAGGAAAGAGAGGAGCTATTTATATTAAAGAACAATTCCTGGCACCAACCTGGGTGGATATACAGTGGTTCAGCGTGGGCTAGGAACTGCAAGAGGGTCTGGATAATGGAGCAGTGAGATTCCAGACCCTACATCCTGGGTGCAGCTCACTCAGGCACTGGCTGCAATGTCATCACTGAGATTGGGCTCTGGTTCCATTTATACAACCATCAAACACCCCTGCTGTGTGAAAAATACAGCGTGTCCTTCTCTCACATCAGCTGCTGACTGAAAGAAAAATGGCTTTTTCCAGTAATTTATCCAATAATGATATACCACCAATGATATCCAATCCAATAATGAATAAAACACCTAAAAACTTGGTGTGAACAAAACCCTAAAAAACGACTCCATTGTCCTGAATACTCTTAGCAAGGGAGTGATGATCATTTCAGACTTCCTTTCTCCCAGAACATAATTGAACACTTACTCTCAGGCCAAATTTGTGGGCACGGGGTTTTAATTAGACTGCCACGGACTGCAGTGTCTAATTGCTAATTGTCATCGTGAGCTGGAGCCATTGGGGCACCACTGGCAGTCCTGGTGCTCCCTCAGCAGGAATATTCCCCTGCTGAGGCAGATCCCCCTGGCAGGACTGTTTGGGTCTGCAGGGAGTGAAATGTCCATGCTTGGACTCAAAATATTCCTGGATGAAGAATCCCTGTGCAACTGGTGGAGTTGGCAATGGGAGGCCCTGGGTCTATGAGGAGGAAAGGACAACAAAATGACTTTTAGGAGCTTTCAGCTCTGAAAAATATTAGCCAAAAATTCAGCCTGCCTTTCAAGGAGTTAAAAGTAACGAGTTACAGCACCTCTGGTAAACAGAAAGCCTGAGGAAGGCTTTGGAAGAAATACATCACAATGTATGTGATGAATGATTGAGGAATAGGGGAAGGAGCACTGAAGGATAAATGATGGGGCTGCAGAAAAATCAGTGGCAATCCAATATATGGGAAAGGGACTGGTTACACACTCCTTTATTTATTTAAAGTGTAGGCAACTCATGTATTTTCCTATTTAAAAGTTGATTTTTTTTTCTGTCATCAAGATGGTAGTCAGTGAATTACTGAAGGGAAACAAGTGATTTTGGAGTGGGAAAAGGAGAGGTGAAATAATGAAAGGCATTTTAAAAGAAAATCACTCAATCTAAGCAGGATCTGAAAAATTAGATTGCACACCTCCATCTCTGAACTGGTGAAGATGTTTCACACTTCTAGCCACCTCTGTTGGTGTTGTATATGTATTTCTGGACTGGTTTTGGTTCCCTCACAGGTCTGGGCTTTTGTTACTCCATCACGAAAGGCCCTGAGAATGCCACAGTCCTGGCTGGCTCAGAGGCCCGCTTCAACTGCACGGTGTCTGCAGGGTGGAGAGTCCTCATCTGGCTCTCCAAGGGCAGTCCTGTGCTCACTGTCCTCAGCTCCCAGGGCTCTGTGGAAACCACGGAGCGCTTCACCTCCCAGAACTACACCCGTGGGGATGAGTTCACCTCGGAGCTGATCATCCACAACACCCAGCCCAGCGACTCTGGCAGGATTGAGTGCAGCATCCAGCAACCCAGCGAGAACAACTTTGCCTTTCTCTCTGTGCAAGGTGTGTATAGCCACCAGCAAAGAGCTGTTTTATTGTGCTGCACTTGAGGGAATCCTCTGAGGAATTGCTCAAGTTATCCCTGGGAAGGAGTACGTGCTCTCACCATCCTTTGCCTCCTGCCCCGTCATCCTGATTTTACTGTCTGAGCAGATTTTAGAGTCACATGCAGAGTGCCAATCACAAAGTACCAATAACTGCCCCTGTTTTCTCCTGTTCCATCTCTTGCTCATTATCAGCAGGATCTCACCACCAGGCATTGTCCATTTGTCAAAGAGGGGCTTGGTGCAGTGATGACATCTCATCACTTATCTGTAAACCTCTTTTGATATGACCTGAGCATATTTAAAACTCTAGAGAGAAACACTGTTGTTTCATTATGTTGTCCTCCACCTGGATATGTGTCAAGATGGCTAAAAAGTGCATTTTCCTGCTTTTTATTGGAAAGTTGAGACTTGTGCTTCAGACATAGTGAGTAATGGGCCCGTGTAGTTGAAATACCTGCATGTTTCCATCATGCATATGGCATATCTGTATTAACAATTGTTTTCCACTTCATATCTCAAGGCATAGCTATTTCTGGGTAGCGAGATAAGATTTAAAAGCAATCCAGCAGGAAAGCAATGCAGTGAAGCACTCTGAAGGAACAAAACTATCTTTTCCCTCCCACAGTTAATGGATCTTTACTCATCAAAAATAGCACCTTAACAGTAAGAGAGAACCAAACAATTGAGATTGTTTGCGAAGCCTTAGGATGGGCCCCGGCTCCAGACATTACCTGGATGACAAATGACTCTGTGGTTGATAAGTCGAGCTATGTCACCCAGCAAAGCCCAGGACCTCATGGCCTCCACAATTCCCTGAGCACCTTAACCCTGACTCCGACGGACACGGAGGTTTTGACTTGTTTAGCTGACATAGAAGCACTCCCCAGCCCTCAGAATGCAACTGTAACTCTTATTTTTGACAAGTCTGCCACGGGTAAGTGGATGTTTGTTGTGCTTTTCCCTGTGCTGTACCGCCTGTACCCAGAGCTGTGCGTTTCGTTCTGGTTCGTTTTGCTTTAAAAAAGTCATTTATTTGCAAATCAAATCCCCTGGGGTGTGGAATTCAGAGCCAGGAGTCACAGTGTGGTGTATGGGTAGGGTTAAATGTATTTTTACCAGTCTAATGAACCATGAAGCCCAAGGCAGGACTGAGCAAGACAAAGCCTCTGACAAATATCTGCCTCTGACTCCTGTGGATTCACTGCTAGGAAAAACAGCCTTTGCTCCTTGACCAAGAAAACACTCAAGGAATTTAGATCTTCAATATCCTTAATCAAAGCATGCCTGCCCTATTAACTTAATTTCTTACCAAAGAAAGCCATAACCTCACGTGAAATTGTTCACCATAATACCCAATACCAGTTTTACCTCTGATTTGAAAAAAAAACACACCTCCCAGTTTCTGCACACAACGCAGAATAAATTCTATACTAACATATATGGAATTTTTTTGGGCAGTGCATCAGGTTGCTTTTTACTGGCTTTTACTTAAGGAAATTCAAAGTTGCTTTAATGCAAGCCTGGATGTCGTGGAACTCTCTCTAGAGCAGTTAGCAAGGCCTTTGATAACTCTAAGTATTTTTGCTAAGGTTGTAATCATGCTGACACCTTCTCTTGATGAACTGATGCTTCTTTTTCAATGGGTGAACAAGGCACATACAAAACATCCTTACAGGGTATCAATGAGGGGTTTGGTACAGACATTTTGACACATGAACAACTGAGAAGATTGAGTAGCTGTGCCCTTTGTTTTCCCTATGAATCATTATTAGAAGGACTTTTTTAGAAGTGCTTGCTTGGTAATGCGGTTGGAAAAGGTCATTTTACCATCCCTAATATGGCCTTTTGTAGTCACATTGATCTTAATTACTGACTAAGCAAAATAGGACTTTCCTGAGGAAATTAATAAATTCCTCTACCCACTCATTTGTGATGTTTCCATAGCTACTCCCTGCAAATCAGAAAAGGAGAAAAACAGATGTCATGAAGCACTGTTAGTGTGTAATTAGTGATTGCATAGTAGCATCATTCATTTCTCTTTGGAAATACCATGCAGCAGCAGCAGGCACTCAAAATTTGATGGGATAGGAGAATCTGAAGTCTAAATGATCAGAATGAAATAAAAGCATGGCATTTATGACACAGGCAGGTATATAATGTATATATCACACTCAAAATCTAAGAGCTTGTCCCAATTTTCATATACAGTCTCAACCTTAGCTGGCTGTTGGGAGAGAGCACAACCATCTTCAAACATGTAAAAAATTCTTCCCAAAACTACTGAAATATCATTTCTCTCCTTCACTTTAAAATTGGGGGAATCAAATTCCTCCTTGTTCCTCTCAAGCAATACAAGAACTACCAAAAATCAGAGCCCTCTCCAGCCACCAGCCCCTGGTGAAGGAATGTCCCACCTTCCTGCACCTCTGGGTCAGTCTTTCCACACAAAGTGATGCATTTTTATGTCCTTCACTCTTCCTACAGTGGTGTTTGGCTGAGCCTGAAGTTTGGGAACTCCTACAGAGTTATCCCAGGAGATGCATTCACAGAGCTGTTACTTGGAATGGGATCCATGGTGGAGTTCCTTAACTGGGTCCAAGCTGTCTTTGGCTTTGAGGTTGAATTCCTGTGGCTTTTGACTTGCAGAAGCTGAGGGCAGAGACTCTCTCATGAGCCTGGATGTCCTTTGCTTTTGAACTCAGCCAGAAAGCTCCAAAGTGTCCAAAAAGCCACGTGCAGGTTTTTCCAGTCTCTCATTCCTCACTGGTCACCAGCACTTGCCTGGGAAAATCCCCTTTTCTTTGTCAAAGTCGATGTTTGGACAACTTTGGGAGGAGCCAGAGGTTGGGATGGCAGCAGAGGATGGGCCCTGTGGAATGAGGAAGTACCTCTGTCCACTTTAAACACTTCATGGAACTTGGTTTGAATTTCCTCATGGACTCAAAGGAATTTAATACCTTCACACCTTCATGCCCCTCCCTTTCAGCCCTGCTAGTGCATTCACCTGGCAGCTCCTCATTCATACCCAGCTCCAGTTTCTTTCTGCATCCTCCAAAACTGCAGAGACACAAAAATGCTGAAGCTCTGGGAGTGTTTGTGCTGCACCCCGTCCTTCTGGCTTCAGCTCCATGAATCTCCTGGCACATAATCTGACCCTGAGAGGGAAGGAAATACCTTGGTGTGGCAGCCAGCCTGCAGGAATGGGCTGGTGCAGGTGTGTTTAGCTCCTCCCTTCTCACTTGGGTGAAGCTTTCCCCTCTAGCTAAATAGATGTCATTCATATTTTAGTCATCTTGAAATCCCTGTGGCACCTCAATGGCACAAAATGTATGAAAATGTAGACATCTGCTGCAGTACTTCTAGATAAAAACACTAAGAACAAGTTTATCATCAACTGATGTCAGCCTACAGGATTTACTGCCGATTTTCAGGTTACTGAGTGTTTGTTTTTTCCTAATAGAAGAAATTCCAAACATGCTGGTTGAGCATTAGGATTAGAGAAGACTGGAACAAATTGTTTAATGATAATGACCTGAGCTTTGAAGAATGCAGATTCCTGGCAGAGGTTCAGGCTTTGTGGGAGGCTCTGATGCTGTGTCTTTTCAGTCTGAAACCTCCAAACCCCAAACACACACCCAGGAAAATCTGTAGATAGAAAGGGTTTAGTTTATTCCCTGTCACAGGTAAACCTGGTTCCCACATCAGGGGAACTGCCCTGACCTTGAGCAGCTCCCAGTCACCCTCATTCCTGTGGTACCTTTCCCAGAGGCTGTCAGCCCAGTGTGGTCATGGAGCTGTTAACTGGGATCTCGAATGAGGAAAAGACAATCATAAACTCATGGAATTGCCAAATCTGGATGTGTCTCACACCTGTAATTTGGGTTGGAAGATTGTTTCTAAACAACTGCCAAAAGTGTTTTGGGGCTGCTTTCCAAAGGGAAGCCAAATTGGAGGTGCTTCTGGAATATTTGGTCAAACCAAAGAGCAGGATGGTGTGACAAGCAGAAGTGGCATCTTCCCTGTACATCCAATATTCTCCATCCCTGGAAGTGTCCAAGGCCAGGGCTTGGATCAAGCTGGGATGGTGGAAGGTGTTCCTGCCCATGGCAGGGGCTGGAACTGAGTAATCTTTGAGGTCCCTTCCAACCCAAATCATTCCATGATTCTATAATTCTATAATTCTAAATGCAAGATAATTTTTAAAATTCTGTGCACGTGACAGCCCTGTTTGGTCATAGCAAGGGATTTCAGCAAGACATTGAATTATCCCTAAATCCCCTCGTTTAACCCTGTAGATTACAGCAAAGATGAAGGAATAAGTTGAATGTGAGAGTGCTGTAGAAAAGATGGGTCAGTAGCTCTGTGTTCTTCACTGTTTTTGCTCTTTGGTGCTGTTAATGTGGGGAACAGGTGTCCCACCAAGCACATCCCAAAATCAAACACTTTTTGAAATCTCTGAGAGGAATCTCAAGTCAGAATTCATTAGAAAACAATTTCTCCAGGCTAGAGGTCATCAACTGTACTAATCACCTACAACTATTGCTGTGGTTTGTGGGGAGAAATGGACATTGTTTCAAAGCAGTTCAGCTTATTAAAGGAGACACACACATTTGGCCAAATTAATTGTAACCCAAAATACCTATTTTCTGTCCACTGACAAGAGCAGCCAAGCAAAACACTCAATATCTGCAATATGGACACCTAAATTGAACCTTAACACCTCTCCCCATATGTCTCCAAAGGACTCTGGGATACCCAGCATATTTAAAAAATAAAGTTTGAAGGTTGCAACCCTGTGCTGTTCCAAAGAGAAGTAGTGGGAGAAATTACTACTGCAATAAAGAATTTCAGTCTGGGAATATTTTAAATTCTTGGGTGCCATCCATAAATACAGAGTCTGTGATTTGGGAAAACACAGACTCCTTGTTAAATATTCACCAAGCACTCCATAGCATCTCACAGAAAAGGTAAATATGCCGAAAAGGATGTTTTGAGCCTCTGATAGTCCAATGTTTCTCCATTTGATTTAACAGAAAATGATTACAGTGAAGACAGCAGGAGCACGTGGGTTATTGTTCTTGCAGTTGTGCTTTCATTTCTTGGTATTGTTCTCCTGATCGTTATTATTGTGTTTGCTGTGCGCTGCTGCCTAAAGAGGAGAGGTGAGTGGACCTTCACAGCTGGTCTAAACATGAAAAAGTGGTTTTGATTAGACATAAATCTACTTGTGTCAGCTCTGACGCTGCACAAAGACCTGTAAGCAGAAGACTGAGCAGGCAGATTCTGCTCTTAACTATTTCCTGTTTAAGATCCTCCCTAATTTCACCATCATGTTTCTCTCGTAAATTTATTCCAATCAGTGTCAGCCCTTCACATTAACTCCCAGGGGGTCATGTTTTTTGGGAGTACATTCGTTTTTAAAGACATTGAAAGGTTCTTTATTGAAGAATACTTTCAGTGCTGTGTGCCTAATTCCAGTTTCCATGTAAGCTGCTCTACAATTTTGCAAACAGGGTAGAGAGATGCTCCTGTGGTAGCTGCAACTCAGGGCATGCTCTTAGAGAACTTACAGAAGTTTTAAATTTTCATTTCCTGCATTTTAAACACTTTTTTTTTTTTCTTTTTCATTCTCAGGATCTACTTATCAAAATGAAATAAGGTAAGTCAGATGGCGCGGGGAAACTTTTTGTGTTGGCTGGACTCTGAGGCTGCTGCAGGGTGACAAGAGGGACGTGCCAGTGTCCTTGTCCTGGCATCCACCATCCCAGAGCTCCCGGTGCTGCCGAGCTCTGCGAGCTTGTGGGGACAGCAGAGGGGTGGGGACAGCATCCAGGGACGGGGTCTGACCCCGGGGATGAAAGGCGAGCGCCAGGCTGTGAACTGATCTGAAAACCCCATCAGAACCCGCAAGCGCCGCTCGCTGACTGATGCAGCGTAGGGGTGACAAAGCAGAAGGGCAGAGCGGATGGCTCGGAGCCTGCTGTGCCCCCAGGTGTCCCGGGGGAGGCAGGGGAGGATGGATGGCCACCAGAGCCCGCTGTGTCCCCAGGTGTCCCGGGGAAGGCAGGGGAGGATGGATGGCCACCAGAGCCCGCTGTGTCCCCAGGTGTCCCGGGGAAGGCAGGGGAGGATGGATGGCCACCAGAGCCCGCTGTGTCCCCAGGTGTCCCGGGGAAGGCAGGGGAGGATGGATGGCCACCAGAGCCCGCCGGGCGATTGCCGCCGCCGCCACAGGATGTCACTGCCAGACCGGCAGCGCGCCTGGCGCTGGCAGCGGGCGGATCCCGCCTGCTCTTCGAGGCTGGATAAACTCGTAAAAAAGGCATCCAGAGGGCAGGTTTAGGTTAGATATTAAGAAGTTCTTGACTGGGAGGGTGGTGAGGCACTGGTACAGATTGTCCAGAGATATTGTGACTCTCCATCGCTGGGAGTGTTCATTGGAGCAACCGGGGATAGTGGAAGGTGTCCATGCCCACGACAGGGGCTTGGAGCGAGATGATCTCTTAGGTTTCTTCCAACCCAAACTATTCTATTATTCTTCAAAAAAAATTAATAAAGCTGTCCTGTGGATCGGTATCAGCACCTCATCCAGTGATTGTCAGATGTGTTTAAGCGCAAAGCTGTTGGTCCATTGTTGCACTGAGCTGGGAAACTTTAGAAATCAGTAACTGCTGGCTATCAGCATTTAGATCCTTTTTATCAGCACCTGTGTGGCTGTGACAGCCATGGCAGTGGGGTTGTTCATATTATTATTTATATTTAGGCAGCATTGCTAATTCATTCTCTGCCTACGCTTGTGGGGCTTTAACTCCCTGTCCCTAAATGAGTTTGCAGAACGTTCCACCCCGTTGCCTGGCACGTCAGTAATTCCCAGTTTCATTAGCAGCCTCTTGTGGGGAAAGTTTGTGGAGGTCTGATGACAGATTTCCATTTGTAGAGCACTTTATTGATAGGGAACAAAATAAGGAAATTAGATACCCTCTGTTTTCTCCCAAGGAAATTATGCTTATTATGCCATGCCATACGTGTAAACTTCCATGTGATTTCTTACTTTGTGGGGCTAAATTAATCATTTTGCCAAGTGCAGCTATATAAATAGGGCAGGACTAAATCAGCAGGGATTGCTTGGATTCTGACTTGGTTCAGAATCCCAAAAACTTCCACAAGGATCAACCCTACTAAAGCAAAACCAGTTGAACATGCAGGGAAGGACCTGCCCAGCAGTGGGGTCTGGAACAGTGAGGCTCAGACCCCACTGCTGTTGGTGATCTGCAGTGCTTCTTTCACACAACCTGAACAGGTCCAGAATAGGGCACGACTTTCCCTTCCCTCTATGTTTTTGCATCTGATCTGGGCAGAAACAATTCTACCTTGGTGGCAGAAGTGGGTTTTAGCTCTCAGTACTACAAAGTTACTATTTCTCCATTAACTTTAAAGATGAGTTGTCTCACTATGTTCACAAACCTTGCTTATACTTTAAAGTTAAGAAAACTGTGATGAGTTCAGGCTCTGAGGCTCAGTTTGGACTTGGAGATTCAGTGTTGGCAGTTCTTCAAGGTTTGAAAAACAGTGACCCTGAAATCACAAGGATTACTAACAATCACAGATTTTGTAGGCTCAGGGTTTTTTTTCCCTCGAGGGGAACTTCCCTGCAGTGAAAAGAATGATGCTTGTCCAGATTTTGGAAGCTGCATTGCTGTGGTAGCAAAGAAGTAGTGAGACCAAACATACACTGGTTTATTTCCCACCTTCATTTTTAACTTGGCTGGCTATCTTCCTATACCTCCCACACCTTTTTTTTTTTAAGCTCTTTTTTATTTGGCTACTCCACTGAGTTTGTTGGGATCTGAGGCTCAGATAAAAGAGACAGCACAGTGTCATGTAGCATGTGGGGGTGGTAGCTCTAAACAATTGCTTTTGTCTTCTAGCAACCATGGCAGGGCTCTTCGTGGTGTTCAACCTCTTTATCTCCTAAAAAAGCCCCATAGTTGACAGCTGACTCACCAGATTTGTGTGTGCATTAAGCAAAGCCCCTCTGAAGCTCTGTGGGGCCTGCAAAATGATGCCTATTAAATATAAAAGAAGCAGAATTACAGAATCATGGAATCATCGAGGTTGGAAAAGACCTGCCAGGCCATCAAGCCAAACTGTGGCCAGTGCTCATCTTGACCCCAGCCCAGAGCTCTGAGTGCCACGTCCAGGCCTTCCTTCAACACCTGCAGGGACGGGGATTCCAAACTTCTTGGGAAGCCCTTTCCATTGCTTAACAACCCTTTCCATGAAGGAATACCCCTGGAGTCCAACCTGAGCCTCAACTGGCATTGCCTGAGGCCATTTCCCCTGGTCCTGTCCCTCGTTCCTTGGGAGCAGAGCCTGACCCTCACTACAACCCCTTCCCACCAAAAATTCCTGGTTTTCCATAGTCCATCTGTGTTTGCCACACCTCAAAACCTAGGCAGAAGTGGATCTGGGACTGTCTTGGAGAGGGGTCTATGGTTGCAACAGATCAGTAGTAGCATCTCTTCTAGCATCAGAATTTTGGGTAAAAAAGCACCATTCTCTCCCTGTGCAGCTGTGACAGCAGCGTTCTGAAAATTCAGAGATGTGTAACTTTAACCAAGGAATTTCTCTCACGTGTAACATAAATTTCAGAGTGAAAGATTAACTTCAGAGTGTACAGATGAACCACTGGCTGTGGGGATGGGAGAGGGCATGCTTTGGTTTTGCAGGTGGGCACCAAAATGATGAGCTATCATAAGTGACCTGGCTGGTGTTCCACTATTGGGCACCTAAATATCCTGCAATTCAGAATCAGAGATCAAAGTTAATTTTCTACAAAACCTATGATCTGGCACAAGGTCCTCACTTTTTGAAGGCTGCCTTATTTTTATGGTTTTTGACATTGCAGCTGATGGAAACTTTCCAAACAGAACTCCATGGGTAATATTTCCATGGAACAAGATTTGTACCAGCTAATTGCTTGGAATATGTTTTGCACCTTTATTTTGGGATGTGAGACATTTAATTTTTTCTCTCTAGTCTGCTACCCAAGAGTTCTCCCTCCATGAAGAACTTCTAATGACACCTTTTTGTTTTCTAGAAAAGTTTCAGCTGAGAAGAAAAAAGACAGCGATTTGGAAAACAGGCAGAGGAATGGCAGTGAAAATCTGGGATACATTCCAGAGGAATTGTGGAACACAGAACAAAGCCCAGGTGAGTCTAAGCTGGTGAATCACAGGTTTTCAGGTTGCTTCTCAACATGGGCCTTTTGGACAACAGGCCAAGCAATATAAATTATGAGGTTTCACAATATTTAGTGAAGCACCTGTGCTTTTCCTGGAGCTCTCCAGAATATTTTTGATTTTTTAGAAGAAGATCCTCCAGAAACATTGAGGAAATATCCAAGTTCTGTGCAATTGGATTTAGATTTAGTCCTGGGTTTTTTTTGTAAATGCCTTTGTTATTCCAATTGTTTTCTGGGGCCAGATGTGGGAGGACTGGATTTTCATACAAGCTGCAATTTAGGCAATATTTTGCAGTTGGTCTGGGAAAACAAAAGAAAATCCACCACTACCAACACACAAAAAAAAAAAAAAAAAAAGAGAGAGAAGAAGGAAAGAATAAAGGCAGTTAATGAACTATTATTTTACTGAGAAATGACTAAGGCATTATAAATTCTTGTCCTTAAGCACAAAGACTCTTCAAAAGCAAATGTAAATCTCCACCAAATCGTTACCCGCCACTTGCATTTATAACCACATTATTCTCAAAACATTTAATCAAACACTTAATGGCATAAAATTATTGTGCAGAGTCTATAATCCAGGCATGCATCCTTTCCTCTCTGACAAATAAGTGGTGAAGAAATAAGTATGGGGGAAAGATTTTGAGACTATGTAGTATTATAAAATGCAGCAGTTATAAAAAATAAAAGGAAAATCTGGACAAATTGATTCCACAGAATCCTAGATTGGCTTTTTTCGTGTTTGTTTGTGTTGTGGGTTGACCTTGGCTGGTCACCTCCCTTCTCAACTGACCTGGCTGTCTCCAAGACTGTTTCCCTCACACTTTCTCACTCCTCTTTCCCAGGTCCTGCTGTGCTGGGTTTTTCTACCTTTTCTTGAATATGTTATGGCAGAGGTGCCACCAATGTCACAGCTCAGGCAGGACCCTGCTGGAGCCACCTGGAACTGCCTCTCTCTGTATCAATTCACAGCAGCCACCCCTGCAAACTCCCTTCATACAAAAATCTTACCATGTTAGCCCAGAAAATTAGCCTTGTTTTTTCTCACAATATTGAATCCTATTTATCCACTGTGGTTCATGCCATGGTGGGCACTGAGTAACAGTAATCTTTTATATTCTTGTTGCAGGACTTGCCTCTCTTCCCCCAACGTTTGCAAAGTTTGCTGGCCCTGATGACAATTTGCACATCAGTTCTGTACCAAAGGTAATTTTGATATCTTGAATATCTTGACCTCTTTTTTCTTTTTCACAGAGTGTTTATTGTGCTAGAGCCAAACATAGATTTTGGGTGGAGGTAGACAACTAGAAGTCAATTACAGCTGTAATTAAGTAAGTGGAATGTCCCTTCAGCATTCTTGACTGTATTTTCCTTCAGATTTGAAGGAAATAAGATGGAAGCACTGTGAAGGTGAGGTTTGAAGTTCCTTTGCAAACAAAATCCAGTGTAGAAAGAGTAAATAAATGTGCATTTTCTCTGGATCATTTCTTGACCGTATTTTCCAATATATTGTAATATATATTTATAAGAATATATTATAAAAATATATTATTAAAATATATTATGAAAAATATATTGGAAAATATATTCCAATACTGGAAAATATTCCAGAAGTTGTTTCAGTCAGGAACTTTATACAGATATTGAAACCATTGGTATCTCAGCATTAGGAGCTGTAGGGGAAAGCAAATACCCAACACCCAGTGCCCCCAGAGCTTTGCCCCTTTTCCACGTGGATGAAATGTAAAAAGAAGAGCTCAGTGTTTATTCCTCCACTGGTTCCATTCTCAGTGGCCTCATTCTGGAGGCTGGTGCTGCTCTCAGCTTCCAGCACAAGAGCAATGTGAATCTTAATTTATGCCATATTTTTGTAAAATCCATTTAGCACCTCTGGGATGGTTTTTGGCAATATTCTCTTGAGAAAGCGGCAGTGATGTGGTACTGAGTTCACTCCTCAACACCGTGATAACTCATTTATTTCTGAAGAGCTGCTTCAACGTGTACAATGCAGAAATCTCTCTTGGGGATGACATTGCACATAAATCATAGCAGAGTGTGTCAACTTCTTTTGGCACACAATGAAATTTAGGAAGCACTCAATCAACAATTAAAACAATGATCACATAACATCAGTAAAAAATAACAGCAATGACACTGATGCATTTGTGCCTGGTAGTTATGAGAGCTGACATGAATTACTTGTCAAACAAAATACTGTTAAAGCAAAGCTGAAAAGTCTGCACAAAACAGTGGAGGCATCAGTGTGGATCTATGGCCCCAAGCAACACTTTCAGACAGAGTTTGGGATGCTTGTGAACGGGATTATGGGGCACTGGCTGTGCCTCCATGCATGTGGCACATGGGGTCTGCTCTGACAACCAGGAAAGGTTGTGCTGGGCACCCTGGGCAGGATATTGACTCCAAGAGGCACCTGGATGTGGCACATGGATGTGGCACCTGGGGACATGGTTTAGGGGTGATGATGGGACTGGATGATCTGGCAGGTCTCTGCCAATCTTGATGACTCTGGGATTTGGTGGTTCTGGGATTTATTTGGCCATTTCCCAGTGCCTGGGTGCTCATTGATGGTTCATGGGCACTGGTTGGTGGCATGAGGGCATTTAGTGACATCTGAAAGGCATCGAATTTGGGTGTTCTCAGGCAGCTCCATCCACTGTGAGAACAATAATATTGTGAGTAGAGACCATCAGTAGAGACTGGGTTCACTGTCCTGATTCAAACTGAGACATGAGAGGTGCAGCCTCCACATGAAATCCTGAGTTAGATGGCCCAGGAGTTCAAGTAGCCAGGGAAACTTTGAATCCTCCATAAAATAAAATTGAAATATTTATGATTTTTAAGCCAGTTGTCCCTGGACAATATAAAAACCTCTGTTACAGTGGCTTCTACCTGCATCAATAGCTGCACACACATTCTTAAAAACACCAAGAGAGAATCAAGAGGTGAAAATTATTTATAACTCTTTTCCATATGTTCAGGAACATTTAGCAATCTAAAAATGGCTTGGTAAAGAAACTATTTCTCAGTTTGAACAGAGCTTCTCAATATATTGTGAAGGCCCCATCTTGTGAATGCAGGAGCTGATAAATGCTGCTGAAGGTTTATCCTAAATTGGGGATTTGCAGTTCGTGATTTAATTTTATTAATTTGCAATAAATGCAAACAGAGTAAAACATTTCCCGGACAAAAACCGTGTTCCTTTTACATTCCTAACCTTCCCTGTTAACTGCATAATGCAGATTTTCTCACAAAAGGTGTTCCTGGATATATTCCAATGAAGTTCAATCACCACTGATGCCAATATATTGCCTAATAACCATTGTAGTGCTCTTTCATTATATTTCTTGTCAAGTAGGAGAAATCAGATCTTAACTCATTTAGCTGTTTGCTGGCTAGTGCTGAATCAAACATTTTGCTCAGAAACCACCTGCCTTCCTGCCATCTTCTAAGCACAGAAAGTTGTGATTCTCAGTTGGCTTTCCCTGCCTGAGCACTGGAAACATTCCCAAAGACTTTTCATCTTTATTCTCCAGGATCTTTTAGTGAGAAATGGGGGGTAAAAAACAACCAACCAACCAACCAACCAACCAAAAAAAAAAAAACCAAAAAAACCAAAACAAAACAACACAAACAAAAAAAACCAACCAAAAAACCAAAAAACAAACAAACATAAAACCCACAAAATAACCCCAAAAAACCACAGGGGGAAGAAAAGTTATCCTGAGAATTTTTTTTCATAGTGAGGGAGGTCAGGAAGGGGTGGACTCTAACAAATTACTTCTCTCTCCCTGGATAATCAGGAAAAATGAGTAAAAGTCCTTGCAGTGCTTCTTTAGAGGTCAAGAAGAAGGAAGGAAAATCCAAGGCCTCCCTGAGGAGCAGGAAGTCCATCTACTGATGGAAAAATTGCAGACTGAAGATGTAAAACCTTATTTATTCCTGTGTCTCTGAGGGTAATGGCTTCAAATTTCATCCCTTCTGTTCCCTATGTAAAAATGTTACAATTTTAAACGATTTGGGAAATTGAAGGAGACTTCATATCACAAGTTTTGCTTCCTCAGGATTTATTACCCATGGACACAACTGGGTACAAACCTGAAGTCCCTGGTGTGTGTCATAAAGGGTGACAACAGCAAAATGCTGAGCTCAGCTTTTGGCCATTCAAACTCTTTGAATCAGAAACTAATGCAAAACGTCCACAGAAGATAAATGCTGCCCAGTAATTGCACTGATCAATTCACAACCTGAACAAAAGGTTTGGCAAAGAACAAGGGAGGAAAATCAAAGGTGTGAGAGACTTTTAAAAAATGATGAGTAACGAAGCAAATTATTGAGCTGAGGGAAAAATTACCAGCCACTGAAAGAGGAGGCCAGAAGCATCAGTCAGAGGTGCTGGATGGTCTTCTTTGTGATGATATTAACTGAGAAAAGGTCAAACTGAGAGCAGAGGTGCAGGCTTCTGTTTAATTGCAAATGTAGTTCCTGTCAAGGATGGGAGAGTGCAATCCTTGCTCCCAGTACCAGGGCTGAGCTGTCACAAAAATGGGTTTTAGGGACCAACAACAGTTCCTCGTTCCCTGACCTAAAAAACCTCCAAAACTCAGCAGTGAGGGGGATCCCCTGGCTGGGATTTTGCAGATTTTGGGGCAGCCCCTCAGACAGCTGAGCCTGAACAAGGGACACGGGGCCAGTTCTGCCAGGTCCTGGGTGCCACCTCCAAGGAAATCTGTTTTCCAGGTTCCCACAGGAGGAGCTCTAAGGCCTGAGCAATGTGCAGGATTGGAGAATCTCCTAGATGAGCTTCATAATTAGCTCATTTAATATGCCATAAACATCTCTGTGATAAATCAGGAGCCCATTCCATAAGAGGGTGTGAATGCTCGTTTCCAATGCGCCGGATTCATCCCTGCTGTGACTTCAGCACAGCTTCCACAGCCTCACTCCTCCTTTCCAATCCAGAGTGAGTCATGGCTCCCTTAATGGGGAAGGATCTATTTTTCTTCTTAACTACTCCAAATGGCACTCTATAAACGGGAAATATTATTTAGCTGTGGTTGTGGTTTTATACCGAGAAGGAAATGAATGATGAATTGCAGCTCCATTTATTGCCCCGTATAGAACTGCTCTGACTCTGAGGGTTGTTGGGAAAAAAAAGATTAAGCTATCAAAATTGAATTAAAAGGTCAATAAATAGAAAAATAAATCAATGAAAGCAAACAACTTTTCCCCTGCTGATGAAATGGGCTGCAGATATGTCATGTTATGATATCCATTGGTTAGCATATCTTGATTAAGGGAGCAATAAATATTGACGATACAGATAGAGAAATGGCAGCTGCAGTTTACAGGGTTTTTTTCCCCAGATGTCTGTGGGAAAAGGGGAGGAGTGAAGGCATAGGGGTGGGATTAACCCATGAAGAAAAAAGAGGGAATTTCCAGGCTGTATTGATGGGTAGGGAAATGTGCAGAGTGTCCAAAAAGTTGACAGGATGGAACTGGTTTGTTACTTGAAGTCATAGTGTATCTGAACTATTTTGAGGGTATCCAGAATTTATAAGGTGAATGTTTTCCTGTGAATTAAGTGGCTTTAGAATCAAAATTGAAAGCTAAGGGCAGGGGGAGAAATAACCTTCAGAAGCAGAAAGGTGTGACCCCCTGATTTTCTGTTCTGTTTTTGCTAGCCCAGTTGTGACGCATGCAGACACATTTGGGAGCACTCCTACCACATTACTGTCTGCAATTTGTTCTAATGCAGTTAGACTTGAATTTTTTCTGCCTGGCTAATACCCAGCCTTCAGTTTATCACACACTTGCACAGCATCAGTGTCTGAGGAGCTGCCATCTGTCACATCAATGTTGAGATCACAGTCCTGTTTCACAGGGCCAGATGTGTGCTCATCATTCACATCACTGATATCACACGGGTGCAAAACTGACTGAAACATGCTTGTAAGAGCAGAAATCCTTCTTTCATTGACTGAAGATTGGTATTCAAAACACCACGGAAGGATTCAACCCTGGAATCAGTTTACCTTCTGATTCATCCCTGTGTTGCTAGCTCTCTTTTTGTCTGGCTGAAGAGCTGGAAGAGATGAAAAGATCTCTTTGCATCTGTTTCCCCAACCAAACCAACAAACTATGTGAAGCTTTTCCCAGTATTATAATCCTTTCATAGTAATCCCTGTGAAAAGGCACCCAAGGCAGATGATAAATCAACAGGCAGGCTTTGAAGCATGTGACTGTCAGATATCCATGGTTAACTGGATGCCAAGCTGACAGTACAAAGAGATTTAAAACTATGTAGAAGAAATGCTGATGTTATTGCCTCCTTCCTGATGGGGGAATCACCTCAAAAACTCGATCCCATGATGTTATGCTGTGCAGCAAGCCACTGGAGATGGGTTTTTTCCCTTCAATCTGTAGATTGTAATGAATTATGAAGCCATTTTTCCTCAGACTAGGACTGGCAGGACTGGCAGAACACTGAATTAATCTAAAGAGGAAACAACTTTGAAATGGAAACCAAGGAGGGGCTCCAGCAGCCCCAGCAGATCAGGGTGTAAATATGAAGTGGTTGTTGTGGTCCTGCTCCTCTGCATTATTATTGGTAATGTGTTGTATATCTTCCATTGCATTCAGAAAATGAGTTTTAGGTCAGTGACCAGCAGCCAGCAACCTCCATTTCAGTGAGGCACAACCTCAGGAAGGCTCTGCTGCTTCTGAGAAAGCTTCCCAGAAAATGGGCCAGCACACAGCATGAGTTGATTGAAATTCATTAAATTATTCATTAATTGATACCAGAGCACAGTAAGCATGAAATAGAAGTAACTGTAAAGCAAATAACTCTGCAAGATACAGCAGGGCAAGGGTGAACCCTCATCATCACTTTGCTCCATCCCTGGGAGCAAACTCTGCTCAATTCCTGCTTCAGTGGTGAGAAGTGGCATCACAGAGAGGGGCTGGAAGGCTCCTTCCAGAAGATGGGATTTTTAAAGAAGAGCCCTGGTGGGGTTACCCTTTCCCCAGTGCTCTCAATGGGCTGCCTGGATCCTGCTGCTCATCCCCTGCTGCTCAGAATCATGTACAAACCTAAATCAGAGAATCTCAGACTGGTTTGGGTCAGAAGAGACCTTAAACATCACCCAGTGCCACCCCTGCCATGGCAGGGACACCTCCCACTGTCCCAGGCTGCTCCAGCCCCAGTGTCCAGCCTGGCCTTGGGCACTGCCAGGGATGCAGGGGCAGCCACAGCTGCTCTGGGCACCCTGTGCCAGGGCCTGCCCACCCTGCCAGGGAACAATTCCTGATTCCCAAGAGCCCATCCAGCCCTGCCCTCTGGCACTGGGAGCCATTCCCTGGCTCCTGTCCCTGCAGCCCTTGGCAATTGTCTCTCTGCAGCTTTCCTGGGGCTCCTTCAGGCCCTGCAAGGCCACCCTGAGCTCAGCCCAGAGCTTCTCCTGTCCAGGCTGAGCAATGCCAGCTGTGCCAGCCTTTCCTGCCAGCAGAGCTGCTCCAGCCCTCTGCTCATCCTGGAGCCTCCTCTGGGCTCTCTCCAGCAGCTCCACGTCCTCCCTGTGCTGGGAATTCCAGGGCTGGGGCAGCTCTGCAGGTGGGCTCTCACCTGAGGGGCACAGGGGCACAATCCCCTCCCTAAATCTCCTGTAGCATTGCCTCCAAACAGCCCAAAATTGCTTTTCCACAACACTGCTGGATGAACTTTCTCATTAATGTGGGTTTTTTTCCCTTTAGCAATCTGGTGTAATAGAATTATTTTTCTGCAGCAAGTTCTGGGAAATATTCTCATCTCAGTATTTTGCTAAACATGGGATTCAAATCATGACCTATTGCAGGGAGTTTTAGAGTCAGTGTGTTCTTGGGCCCCCTCTGAAACTTTCTAGTTACTCAGTATGCTACTGGTTCAGTATCCTTTATTCTCACAGAGCACAGTATCTGGGAATGTTTCCTTTCCACAAACATAAAACTTGCTTTTGCCATTTTTTCCAGATTTTTTTCCCATTCTATTTGAAAATTTGTTATTTTGGTGGGAGATGTTGTAGAGAGCTTCTCTGCTTAACACCACTGAGATCTTTGGGCAAGAAATTAAGTGCAGCAGAGGGATCTTGGAAAAGGTCATTGAGCAGAGCCAGGCACTGCTTTTACTTCCCAGAGTACCTCTCCTCTCTGCAAAAATAAACAGTAAAGAAGGGTAAATTTAGAAAACAGCAGCATGTTCTAGCAACAAGCAGGGATGGGAGGGTGGAGAAAGAGAGTTGTGTTTAAAACAGAAGGCAGCTGTCTTGTGAAATGCTTCTAGGATAGTTAAATTTATCCCACAGTGGTGCTGGGGCTCATTAAATACCAGAGACATGTTGTCCACATTTGTTATCTAACATTTGCCTCCATGTGTTATTCAATAATGTATATGTACCAAATGCATTATTGAAGATGTTTAATACTGGAAGAATACCAGAGCAATACAGACTGTGCATGATTAATGCTCCAGAAACAAACCTCAGGAAAATTGGTCAGTAGTTAAGAGAACCAAGTTTGCCTTGATAAAACATTTCACTGAGAAAAACAGTGAAATTTCCATTGATTTCCAGTGGCTTGAGACCAGGTGAGGAATTGCAGGGAGGAGGTGTTGCTACTACATTTAAAAATCCAAAGTTCATGTTACTTGGATGCATTTGAGAGCAAAATTTTCCTCATCTTTTCCTCTCTAAGGATACTTTGTAAAAGCACAGAAGTAATTAGGACTGGAGATGCACCAGATTTGTTTCAGAGGAGGAAAAGCTTTCCAAGGCTGCTGAGCATTTGCCCTGCTCTGATCCCACCAGAGGCAGCTTGAGAACAGGCTGCAGTCAGTGGAAGTGGAATCCTGGCAGTCTTGGGAAGTTTAAAAAAAGCCTGGCTTGGATAAACACTGAGATGCTGAGAGTGATCTTCCAGCCACGTGAAATGCTGGTGTGCTGTGATTTCTAATGGATTTAGAAAGCAAATGTTCAGATTTTTTTACAGCTTAACAGGTTTTTCCTTTAAGAGAACCAGAGGAGAAACACCCCACCATCACCTTTTGCTGAAAAGCACACAGACTGCAGAGGCCACAAAGTTCTCAGGCAGCATAAGATCAGCTAATGAATTCCCAGAACTGCCAGCAGCGTGTTGCATGTGAAGCTTTTGTTTCGTTCTGCTCCTCATGCTTTCCTTTGTGTTTGGATTCTGAGTGGGTTGCTGATGATAGATTTCATTTTGCTGTAATGCTCTGGGGAGAGGGGTTGGCAGGTAACCTCCTGAGACCTGTCGTGGGACTGCTTTTCTGGGATCTCTTTTAGTTCTGTGACTGATTTTGCTCTCCCCTAGGTGCGACCTCAAAGACGTACTGATTATGTGATCAGCCCAAAGAAAATTCGGAATGTGACACTCGTGTAGGATGAACTTCTCCAAGAAGTTGCTTTTTGACATGTTTGGATGCCTTCATGAAGAGGAGAAAAGCTAAAACCAGTTCTCTCAGTTTAAGTTATAACTTATAAGTTATGGTTCTTTTTTTTTTCCCTCATGCAATGAAACAAAATTGCAACCTTTATAATGCAGAATGTGATGCTACAGCAAAATAATGGACATAAATGGCATAAATAGACTGCCCTAATTTCCAAGACAAAGAATTTGATGGGATTGTGGAAGAAGAATCCACGTTTTGGCTCCCAAGGAAATCAGCAAAATTCCTGTCAGACAGGAATGTTACATTACAGCAAGATCAAGGACTGGAAATGCAAGATATTTATTATTTGAGAAAAACTGGTTAATAATAATAATGGTTAACACAATATCTGCACTTTTAAACACATTCTATGTACAGCTGATCATCTTGAGCTTTCAGATCAACAGCATTTTCCTATTCCTATTCTGTAATAAAATCAAGGGAAGTTTTCATCAGGGCTGCTTCAAAATTTCTAACAAAACTATCTTTGGATCAGAAATGACATTTCTCCATTTCAATACATTATTTTATAAGAAGTATTTGCCTTAAAATTCCATTTCAGAAGAAAACCCAATCACCCATGTGCCAAAAAATCCTTTTAAAAAAAAAAAATTGAAATTCAAATATCTTAAGCTGAAAAATGTAGATTTGAAACTCTTGACTTTGAAGAGTTATTGCTCGAATCTTTTATGCCTCTTCTACTTGTGGGCTGAGTTGTGTCACAGCAATGGTGGCTTCTGGAATTCAGTTTGAACAGTGTTTTTTCCTCAGGGATAGAGTTGATGATGACCATGGGAAATGCACTTTAACAAAGCAACTCCTCAGCAGAGCAGATCCAGCGCATGGACCACATCTAAAATTGATGAAATGTTTTGTCTGAAGTTTTATATTGCACAATAAATAAGTTGAAGCTTTTTTTTTTTTTTTCTTTTACAAAAAGGCAAACTTCTTCCAGAAAAACAAGTTATTTTCAGTGTACTCTTCTTTCTTCCCACTCAAAGAATTCTGAATTATTCAGTGTCTCATGTTAATCCTTGGTACGAACCGACGCAGGTGCTCTTGAAAGAAGTCCCTGCTCAGAATCCCTTCCAGTGACACTCTGTGCAACAAAACTGAGGAATTTGAAACCTGAAGTCAGAAAGGAGAATTGGTTTGCACATTTAGCATTTGGTATCTCCTTAACTCATGCCAGATTTTGTGCTGCTGGTGGCACTTTCAGCCAGTCTGTCAGAACAAGTGCAGGGTCTGCCTTGTGCTGTTTGTACACAAAGCTGTTTCAAATTCTGACCATCTACTGCCTTTCTATCTTGTTTGCCTAAGAAAGAGCTTTGAAATGAATTTTATAATGTTACACAGACAAAAATATAAGCAATTTACATTGTGGCATTGTCCTTGAAATTGAAAATTTCATTGAAATTGTCCTTGGAAATATCCTTATTTTGAATTAAACACTCATGTTGAAAAACATCCACCATATCCTGATACAAGGATTCCTGTTGCTGACATCTACATGTTACCTCTGTAGCTGAATGCAACCTAAACACAAACAAAAATTCACTTTCTTAGTGGAATGTCCATTGCATGAGAAAGGGAGGCCCAGGGTAACACCAGCCTGTGACTTGAGGGGGTAAAATCCATGGAGCTTTCTGTTCATGTGCGTTGTTAACAAAGCCTCCTGGTCTGACAGAGAAGTAAAAATAATCTGTAAACTGTATGGAGACAGTGGTTTTCCAGCAGAAAGTGTTGATTCATTGGGATATGTTTTGCAGAGGGATCAAGCTGTGCTCCTTTGTTCCTCTCCAGGCCTTTGTTTTCAAGCTTAGCTTTGATATTATTTGGTGTCGTAGCAAAGCAGCCAACCTAGAACTGAAGAACTTTTCTCCACTTAATCTGAATCCTTCCACATTCATCAAACACATTTCTGCATTGATGCCATGGGCCAGAGGACACAAATTGAGACTGTGTCAGCAACAAGGAGATTTCTGTACCAGGGAGTCAGTCCCCACTGAGATTCCCAGGCTGTGCTTCCTGGTGCTCAAGGCTCTTGAGAGGACACCAGCGGTGCTCCCAAAATTGGTTTGCAGGCTGTGGCTGGGCCAAAGCTCTTCCTGGCACTCCTGATGAATGAACAGTCTGAGAAGAGAAGGTTGGAGACTTCACAGCAGCCTGAAGTACCTGAAGAGGGGCTACAAGGAATCTGGGAAAGGATGCTTCATCAGGAATTGTGGTGACAGGACAAGGGGAAATGGCTTCAAACTGACAGAGAGCAGGGTGAGATGGGATTTAGGGAAGGAATTCTTCCCTGTGAGGGTGGTGAGGCACTTGGAACTGGTTTCCCAGAGCAGCTGTGGCTGCCCCTGGATCCCTGGCAGTGCCCAAGGCCAGGTTGGACATTGGGGCTGGAGCAGCCTGGGACAGTGGGAGGTGTCCCTGCCATGGCAGGGGTGGCACTGGATGCTGTTAAGGTCCCTTCAAACCCAAACCATTCTGGGATTCTAAGTGAGGCTCCAAACCTGGGAACCTCGGGGGAACCCAATCCCTGCTGTGACCCCAGAGCTGTCTCAGACATCAGGGACAGCCCAAACACGTCACCCTCCAGCTGTGCACCCTGCCCAACAGCTGGAAAAGGGCTCCAAGGTGCCACCTCAGGGACCACCAGGAAAATGCCCTGAACATCCCCCAGCAACAGGAGGAGTTAACACCCCCTGACTGCACCTCTCACCGACTCAAACAAACAAAGCAGGTACCACAGCCATGGAAACGTGCACATTAACCAGAGTCTGGAGCTCTTTTCCCTCCCTGCCAGCTAAAAGAATGCATCCCACACAGCTATGGAACACTCCTAACAGCACTGGCACGAGGTTAAAAAATTCTCATCGTGTCCTTGGGATTTATGGTTGGGGGCATTTATTTCCTTCCAGATTTGTTTTCTTTGGGCATGTTGCACAGCCTGTATATCATCTCCAGTACTAGCTGTTACTTATGTTTGCAAATAGAGCTCCACAAATAACAATACATAAAATACAGAGACAATTTTCAGCTCACAGGGAATATAAAATATGCAGGCACTTTCAGAAGGCACAGTAGACTAAAAATATTGAATTTCAGGCACTTTATGGAGACACCAATCTTTTGTACGCATGCATATTGATTTATAATTATGACTTGAGGGACATTTTAGTAATCTAGAAGTATCCAGCTTTTTACAGCTCACAGACTGTGTAGAGTTTGATAATATAAAACCCTTCCATGTTTCCTTACAAAACGTTCTAATTTGAATTCCGTGCTTGTATACACGAGGAAAAAATGCATTGAAGATAAACAGTATTTCATGGCACGGTAAGGTTTCCTAAACTTGTCTCACCAGTTTTATATTGCACAGAAAATTCAGGCTACCTTCAGTACAAAGCCACTTAAAAATAACACTTGGCTTCATGGGGAGGTTTCTTGTTTCAACAAAATGCACCTCAGGTTTGTGTGGGCTGAGTGGAATCAACAGATGAACTCTTACTGAAGGGTACTCACAATATTGACTGAACATTTGGTTTCTCACTGATCTGATTGAACAGAGCCTCTATTTTCAATATTTATTTGGTAAATGTACAATATATGGTTCTGCCAACCTAAAATGCAGCATTTTTGAGGATTTGGGCCTCCCAGTGACATAGATGGGAATAGCTCTTAGGTTGCAGGGCTCACCATGCCTTTCCTCAAAAGGATCCTGCACAAGGCAGGAAAAACACAGCTTCCTACCAGATTCCCCAGCAGAAACTCATGGAAAACTGGAATATGGTCTTACAGTGTCAGAGAGAACTCATTTTCTCATCCCTCACTCTCCACCCAAGCAGAACTTCCCCAATTAAAGTGGGGAAATGAGGCCCACCCCCAACTCTCTCTCTCTCTGCGTTTCTCTAAATCCCACACCCACATTCTCAACAACACCGTAAAATTAATTCAGTGGCCTCATGGTAACTGTGTAAGTGAAATTAAGCTATCAGGATAGACCAAAGTGGGCTCATATTTTCAAACTCTAATAAAACCCAGCCAACCTCAGCTGCCAAGGGGAGAGCACAGCTCCCCAAACACCTTTGGCATCTCGGTACTTTTCTTCCCAACAGCCTTCAGAAGCCCTCCTAAAGATGAGGCTGAGCATTGAAATTCATGAAGCCACTTGATCTGGAGGAGCATGCACTCGGCAGATGTGACTTTTATGATTACTCTCCTCCCACTCACCACGATTGACTCTTGTTCCCCAGGCTATAAACTACCTGCCTCTTCCTCCCCCCAGGTGACAAGCAGCTTCATTTAACTTGCTCTGTCTCTCATTTTCCGCCCTCTTCCTCATCCTTTCTTCTCCACAGCTCCCAAATACATTTCCTTTAAACAAAGGCCTAATTGATACATACCTAATTAACATCTGAGCGTTTGTTCTCAGCTTGTATTTAGCTCTGAAAATTGCTGCTTCTATTTCAAACCTGAATAAGGGCTTGCATGCCTGAAAATTTGCCTGATATTTCCAGCAATACCAGTTGATCCAATGAAACACACACTGGTGGCTGTGCATTCCCCTCATCCCATATACCAGGACTTCAGGAGGACACTTCAGCTGACCTTCCTGAACTGCTGGTGGGGAAAAAAAAAAGAGAAAGAAATGGAAGCCAAACCAGGTCTGCATTAATATGTGTGCACCAAACCTCCTCAGCCAGCAGCAAAGTTCTCCATGTTGTTGTGAAGGTGGAATTTTACAGGAATGTTCTACATTGCTGCAGTTTGGAGCTCTGTGTGAGATTTCTGCCCTTCTTCCCTTCTGCCCTGAGGAATTCAATTTTCTCTAACCCAGTCCTCACCCTGCTCTCTGTTCTTTGGGAGGTGCAGGTTGGTATCAACCCCTTCCCATTATCCTGGAAATAATGGGAATAATCCTGTGGATTATTTATGCTAGATTAGCACAGATACTTATTTAAATGATGTATATTTGCAGACTCAGAGGAACATTGTGACTCCTTTCCAGCTCAGAGAATCAATGTTTGGGAGCTCCCAGCATCATTTGGCATCAGCCCTGATAGCAGAGCTGGTGTCACACAGATGTTATTTATATTGTTTATTTTCTCCTGTGCTATGATCACTCCCTCAAATGAGCCTTACACCAAGTGCTTTTTAAAAAAAGTCATGTTCCAGCAAAACGCTCTGTTTGGTTTTGTTTTGGGGGAAGAATGCCAAAATGGAGGGAAAGCAATACTGAGAGGTTTTTATTAGACAACTCAACCAGATCCATCTCAGCCCTGCCTCCCACTCATTAGCTTCCCATCAAATGGGCCCAGGGACTGCTCCGACCTTGGATCAGCTCATCTGTGCTGCTGATTCCCTTCATCCCAGTGCCCTTCCCGTCAGTGCTGATGCTGTGGGCTCAGGGCTTGCTTGGGCTCTGTTTCCCTGCTCTCTCCACTGCAAACAGCACCTGTTCCACACGTCCTGTGCGTGGGGGAAGGAGGCTCCTGGCTCAGCCCTGCTGCCCCACAGCTGACACCCTTCCAGAGAGGCTGCCAGGATGGGTTTTCCTTTCCCAGCAGAGCAAGGGTTCACAAGGGGCTACAGTCTACCAGATGTGGGATTATTCCATGCCACGGGGGTTGGTTTAGGTGTCACCCTACTGACAGAACCTACAGACAGCCCCTTGATGAACTCTGCTCCCTTTGGGTTTGCCTCTTGCCTGTTGCAGCACCTGTGGAGATGCCTGATCTTCCTGACAACTGCTGATCCACACTGGAATTGTGTTGGGGAAACAATTCCTGCTTGAAAATTAGCATTATGTTGTGAAGTTTTTCAGTATAGAACAATTACACACATTCAAACCATGCCAAACACTGGCACAGGGTGGCCAGAGCAGCTGTGGCTGCCCCTGGATCCCTGGAAGTGCCCAAGGCCAGGTTGGACATTGGAGCTTGGAGCAGCCTGGGACAGTGGGAGGTGTCCCTGCCATGGCAGGGGGTGGAATGGGGTGATCCTTAAGGTTCTTTCTAACCCAAACGATTTTGTGATCCTATGATTCTAAACCAGAGACTGTTCTGGTAAAATGCCAGCAAATCCAGCCACAACTTTTGTGGGGATCTTCATCTTGGAAATTTGCAAGTCTGTTCTCTGATCCTCTAAAAACATTCTCATGAAGATCTAAAGGTACCAGCCAAGCTCCCTGACGCTGCCTGAGCTCAGAAATCACTTTAAATTTGATCACTGCTTCCCTGTGTGCATTTGCAAAATGAAAACTAAAAGGGAGCAAAGAGGGAAGCAGTGCCTGTGCCGAGCCATCAAAATTCACTGGAGAGGCATCTGAGCTGGCAGAGGAACAGTTACCTTCCCCTACTGCTTTTATCCACTGCCAGAGCAGGGGACAAACACAAAGTGACTGGTTTGGGAGTGCTGCTCACCAGGAGTGTTCACACTGCTGTGCAAAGGAAAGGAGCAAAGGACTTGGGAGAACAGCTGGAACTGCTGCATGGATGAAAAGAAAATCTACCATTCCGCTCTAAAATTATGTATGATGGTTACGTCATGGATTCTGTGATGCTGCTTGCTACTAATAATAACTACTGATTGTTTATCCTTTCCTAGGAGGGTGGGCAGGCCCTGGCACAGGGTGCCCAGAGCAGCTGTGGCTGCCCCTGCATCCCTGGCAGTGCCCAAGGCCAGGCTGGAGCAGCCTGGGACAGTGGGAGGTGTCCCTGCCATGGCAGGGGTGGGAAGATGTGATCTTTCAGGTCCACTCCAAACTGTTCAGCAATTCCATGATTACCTTTTCCTAGAGATCCTGAAAAGAATTGTGACATTCTGTTTTCTGTTGAGCAACCAAATTTGAAGACATTTTAGAACTTTGTATTAAATGACAAGTCAAAACTCTATTCCCTTTGCTCATGCAAAACCTTTGCTGATCTCAGTGGGGTTGAGTCTATTTTTAAAACTAAAATACCTCTCTTATGCAATAGGACCATCCAGAGTTACAAATAAATATTCTTTCTCAGGCTTTCATTTCTTACTTCTTTTCATAATGTTTAAAAGTTAGCTGAGTGTCTTGAACGTGTTTACAAGAGGCAGGTACTAATGAGGATGGAACACTGAGAGGTGCAAGGTGGGAAAGTACAAGGTAAGGAGGTGGCTGTGGTACACACAGATATTTCCACTGCTCTGAGCTGATACCTGAGAGCTGAGGTCTTGGGGGACCTGTTGAAACAACTTAGCTGCTGTAAATGCAATTTTGAGAGCATTCAGTGCAGCTCCTCAGGACCCTGGGAATGCCAGCAGCCTCTGGAGCCACCTTTCCCTGTAATCCTCCTCTGCAGGAAATCCCACCCTGCACATCCAAGGGTTTGAGGTGATGCTGTGTAACCTTCTCTCACACTGCTGTGAGAACAGCTGAGCTGGGAGAAAGAGCAGTGAGAATCTTCAGCCTGGGCTCCTGCTCAGTCCCTGGCAGGGAGCTTGGATTCCCTGGAATTCCCTGGAGCTGGGATTCCCTGCCCCTGCCCAGCCCCTCCTGCACTGCCTGGACCTTGCACCTGCCCAGGACCTGTGGGGTCACCTGGGCTTCTGGTGCCTGCCTGGTGGGGCCTGGACCCCGTGTGCTGCTGCCAGACCCTTTGAGAGCTGCAGAAAAGATCTTTTTTTCTGGCAAAGGGCTGTAGGAATTCCTCAGGTGGTAAGAAAGATTATTTTGGGGACAGGTGTAAAAGTTATTTTTACAGACAACAAAAATGAAGTGGTTAATCCACCTTCTGTAGCTTCCACTGGTTGCACATTATGATGAGTAACCCCCTTCCATTCTGGGACAGAATTAATTCCAGATTTAAGTGCAATCCTTCCACCAGGCAGTGAGACACAGCATCACTCTCTACAACTCCCTGACAGGAGAGGAGGCTGCAGCAATTTGGGGCTGTCCCCTTCTCCCAGACAACAGGAAATGACCTCAGGTTGTGCCAGGGGAGGTTCAGGGTGGCCACCAGGAAGAATTTCTTCATGGAAAGGGTGGCCAAGCATTGGAATGGGCTGCCCAGGGAAGGCAAATCACCATCCCTGGAGGTGTTCTAGCAATGACTGGATGTGGCACTCAGTGCTGTGGTCAGGTTGAGATGATGGTGTTCAGGCAAAGGCTGCACTCTGATCTTAGAGGCTTTGTCCAACCTAAATGATGCTCTGTGGGATTCTGTTTGTGGTCCTTGGTGTCCCTGACACAGGGGCTCCTTCTGAAACCACCACAGCACCACTCACAGGGCACAGGTGGGAACACCCTTTACCCAGAGGGACAGGCTGGGTTTGTTTTGTTTGTTTTGAGGGGACAAAGCTCCCTTTGCCCACAGCAGTGACCCAGTGGTGGTACAGGGAAGAGGGAAATGATCCCTTTGCCTTCACCACTGTGTGTTCACAGAGCCACCTGTGTGTATCAATGCAGAGGCCACCCAGCCCTGTCACCCCGTGGTGCTGCCCCCAGGCAGATGCCAAAAGAAAATTGCTTCAGTCTTCAGAAACCTTTCCACTGCAGCTCCTTTCCTGCTGTGACAAAGCCACTGCTGAACCATGCAGCACTACCGCCAAGAATGGTTTATTTCCCTCCAGAAAGTTTTCTTTCTCACCCTTCTTTGCAGATGCTTTTCTCCCCCTCTCCCCTCCATTTGTAGTCAACTCTCAGAGCTTTACTCGTTTAATCAGGAACCCAAATGCCTCAGAGCAGGAGCCTTGACTCCCCAGCAGGCTGTCAAGCCCTGTGAGCAGCCACATGGCACTGCAGAAGAAATAAGGAAGGAAATCTATATCCTTTTCCCTCACTGGCCAGGCTGCTGACAAATCCTGCCCTGCATTGCAGATGCGATTCAATTATTTCAATGAACCCAATCAGAAATAATTAATGAAGACTTTCTAATGCACATTGGGAAGACCATCCACCAAAACAGGGAGCTTTTCTTTTTTTGCTGTATTGCTATTCTCAGCAGCTTCCAGCTAATAAGTTACAAAACCTTGGCTTACTTGATTCCAACTGCTAATCCCTTTCGGTAGGGCAGAGGTGGATACAATTAATGTCAGAGGAGTATGAAAGCACTGATGGTGCTTTGAAATGGGAACTGTAAGCAGAGCCACAAGCTATGGTTACCCACATTACAACACTTAAATCACTCCTTGGCTTGTGTTTGTTAATTTTGCCATGGAGCAAGGTTTGCCAAGCAACACCTGTGTCCTTTGTGCCCTCTTGTAGCTGCTTAATGATGAAAGTTCACCGTGGGCACACGAGTGACAGGGCACAGCACCTCTCATGGTCTGTGTGTTTGCCCTCCAGGACACACTGCCTTCAGCCACACTCGTGGGTCAGCAACCAAGGCAATTAAAAACATCAGCTAAACAGCCTCTAATTGCAACAATTTCCATGGAAGTGCCAGGCTGTGGCTGCTTTTCCTGCCTCAGGTGCAGAGAGCTGAGTGCTCAGCCCACACTGCCTGAGTTGATGCTGTGCTGGAGACTCTGTTGGGAAGAGGTCACTGAACTCAGTTTGCTCCATTTGCTGTTTTCTGCTTCTCAGCCACAGCTGTCAAATGAACAGATTTGAGAGCACAGGGTTGTTGCTTTTTTTTTTTTTTCCTGTCAGGGAGCAAGAAGATTTTATGAAGGCCTTAATATCTAAGTAAAAGGTCAATTGGCATAATCAGCAATTTCAGTAATAAATCTATCATGATTTCAATTTCATTAGCCAATTAATGATTCCAGCCCCTGGGTTAGAAGTGGCATTTCAGTGTGCAGGGCATGGATTCCCAATGGAACCACAGAATCCCAGAATGGTTTGGGCTGAAAGGGACCTCAAAGCCCATCCAGTGCCACCCCTGCCATGGCAGGGACACCTCCCACTGTCCCAGGCTGCTCCAGCCCCAGTGTCCAACCTGGCCTTGGGCACTGCCAGGGATCCAGGGACAGCCACAGCTGCTCTGGGCACTCTGTGCCAGGGCTGCCCACCCTCACAGTAAAGATTTTTTTTTCCTAATATCCAATTTAAACCTGCTCTTTGTCAGTTTGAAGCCATTTCCCCTTGTCCTGTCACTCCAGGGCCTGGTAAATAATCTCTCTCCATCTTTCTTGTAAGCTCCCTTCAGGTCCTGGAAACAATTTTAATTTACTTTATGGCAAAGGTAATTTATAACACAAAACCTCCAAAGGACACAGTGATTCCTTTGCTCTCCAGGCATCAGTCACATCCTCCTTTAAATTAGAATTGTGTGTAACGAAAGGGGGGGAATAAACATCTAATATGGAAATGGACTGTTGTTGGAGTGCTTATGTACTTGCACGTTTCTTTGCTTGATATTAATAGAAAGCAGCAAGAATCATATTCTGGCAATCCTCTTGGTCACAGTCCAGAGCACTGCAGCAGTGAGGGAGGAAGGAGGACATGGACAGAGAGGGAAGGACACACTTCAGCAACAGCAAGAAGCTGCCTCTCATGGCAGCTCTGCTTTTGTAAACCAAAGCTCATTCTTTTGAAACTGTTTTTCTTGAAAGACACTACTTTGAAGAAGACTGAGAGCAGATACTGGCCCGTTCTGCCAACAGCTCTCCTGAGAGCCAAATCCCCCAGTTTTACACTAATCATGAGCCTTTTCCCACTGAACACCACATATTTCACAGGTTAGTGACAGTACTTGTCACTGCTTTTTCATCCTGGATTTAAATGTGGTCTAAGCAGATAAGAAGCAAACTGTTTATAGATGCAGCACTGAGAGTGTAATTAACCATCCTGCTTAACAAGGTATTAGTGAGGGTGTGTATACAGTGGGCATTCACCCACTTCTCAGTCTTTGCCCTGATCAGTGCTGATCAAACTGAGCTCTCCAGAACAAACAAAAAGAGAAAATCCCATTAGGATATAAAGGTTCAGATATCATTACAGATCCTGTGTCACCCATACTGGCTACAACAGGACTGGTAGAGTTTTCCTTCTGCACCAGGGTAAATCAGATCCAGCACGGAGCAGCCCTTGCCCTCAGGCCCTGGATTTGAAGGTGTTCAGCCTCCCAAAAATTTGTGCATACTTCAAAGCAACTCCAAAGTTCTCTAATCAAGGAACAATTCCTGACCAGATGGCAGCAGGAACCCTATGAGTCTGTGTTAGGGCTGCTGAAATCTCCTGCTAGAGGTTGGAACTACACTGAGTTCACACAAAAGCCCTCTTTACTCCTCTGAAATTTGTGTAAAAATAGAGTCACATACCTAATGCCACCCGGCACCACAACAACGCGTTATTGACAAAATTAATGCACACACACAAACAAAAAAATCAGGTTTAGGTCAAAGTCCCTTGCACACAGTGTCCAGAAATTTGTATCAAGTGTTTGAACTATGTTTCTTTACTCTCATTCAGTATTTCATTGCTGTTCCACTGAGCTGGGGAACCTGATGGCCTTCAGAAATCCCTTTTTGACCCAAATTATTCTTTGATTCTATGAATTGTTTTGAATTCCGTTGAATTGCTCTGAAACATGAAACAAGGTACATACATGCTCAGCAAAATGGGAGTGTACTCTGTAAAATAAGCCAGCAGATTTTTGGTCTTTCCTGGGTAAGAGCTATGTTATTTAACACCCTTGCCTTCCTCAATATCAGGTGAACTCATCTATTTACAGCTGTATAACATCATTAAAGTTTCAGCTTCTGAAACTTTAAATACAAAGAGACGACGAAGTAAATATTTAAGAGAACCTGGGATTAGATTTCTCTGACCTTCACAAACCCCTCTGAGTAATTTATATAAATGAACCTACTTATTATTCATACAAATAAAATGCATGAAAAGAAAATGTAAATCCAGGACTACTCCTGTTTTTTATAGCTGAGATCAGAACTAGTTTGTCCATTAGGCTCATAGCCAGTGCTCCATCACACTGCCAAGGACACTGTAGGGCCTGAACTGCTTCTAATTGAGTAAAAATTATTTTATTCCTGGTTATTTGAGGGAGCACTGACTGGACAGATCCTGGTGTAAATGTTGGACCTCTTGGTGCTTCAGGGCACTTGAGGGGCACAGACACAAACCAAGTACCCAAGAATGCATTTAACCTCACTGTGCTTTTTTCCTAGTCCCAGGTAACACGGTGCAGCTACTTTTAATTTCTGTGCATCAGCAAGTGTTAAACAAGCTCCACGTGACCTCACTTGCATTTTAAAGAGGTAATGTCAGTAGAAAAAAGCTGTAGAAGCAGCACAGTGCAGGTTGGGAGGTTGGAGTTGGGGGATCCTCACCCTCCTCCGGTGCCATCCATAGAAGACTTTCATTTTTTAGGAGAAAGGTTTCTGTGTCAGCCCTTAGGAGTGTATCCAGAATGACCTAAAAATAGGTTTGGGATCTTTTGAACTCACCTGAGTAGAAAGTTAAAGGAGAGGGAGGGGGAGGCAGTAGGAGATGCTCTGGCAGGGCACAAATCGGGATGGCCAAATATGTCCTGAAATTACCTCAGGGGAAACTTTCCTTTCATGATCTGCAGAAAGATCCCTGAGAGCCCAGACCTTCCAAGCTCACCTTCTGATGGTGCTTTGGAAATACCACCATGGAAAACTCTGAATAAAATGGCACCACGGTGAGCCAGGACAGAGAACCACTTCTCTTTTGTGAATGTGAATCTATTTTGGAGTTGTGCTGACCTTTGCAAGAACCTTCTCTTAATAATACCTCAAATAAAGAGACTGGCTCAGAGAGAGCACTTTCTAGCAAGGATAGAAGGTGGGCAAGGGCCTCAGAAAAGTCATCAACCATTAAACTGAAATGTCACCATAAGCCCATAGGAAATAGCTAAATGAGGTGTTATTATTGGTAACACAGACATTGTAGAAGAAAGATGAAGGAAAGGGAACTAAGCATTTATTTCTGTTAAAAGTGAGGGGTCATCCTTTTCCATCAGTCAGCAGGGAGTTGCTTTTATTTCCACCTCCATTTTATCATTTTTAACATAAAAAATTACAAAGACTATCATTAAAAAAGATTCTGCCAAATTAGCTGCACCCATTCATCATCTTAGGTCTTTAGATGCTGAACAGGATCATTTTTTCAGTAGCATACATTATGTCTTCTTTTCCTTTCCATGCCTCACACTCCTCCCAGCTAACCAACCATTGCTAAAAGGAGAGATTTAACTCAGTGGGACAGAACAGGCTGTGCTAAAGTGCCTGGTTTTGGGTCTCTGACTATGCCCATTGCTAAATGGGTATTTCTACAAGGCAGCCCAACGTGTCTCAGTCTGTTGTTGCACTTCACAGCTCAGAAATTAAAAAGTGCTGAGCTCACCTTTCCCTTGACTGGCTCAATTTCTGAATGTTGAGTAAATATCTTTCCCTTGCTAAGTGGAAGAGATTCCACTTTGTGAATAAACTGAATGTAGAAAATAAACCTAGGCAGGGCCTCCTGAAGTTTCAAGCCCATTTCATGCTTCCTACCCCCAGCCAACGTTGTATGTAACATTAATTCTAACTGGCTCCATTCAAAAACCAGGCATGCAAGGGAAAAAAAGCCCCAGCAGCTGAGGCTGAGAACTGCAAAACTTCACTTATCAGTCCATAAATATATTTTAAAGAAGGGATTTAGTGACACAGTGGCAAGTCCTGCTGTTCACTGACCTTATGTATGAGTCCTTACGTTGATAAGGGTTTTCCCTCTCCAGCAAACTGCTCTGTCATGATCCCATGCCCTATCCCTGCCCATCCTGCACAGCAGAGGCATTTTTGTGCCCTGTGAGAAAGTGAGGAATCCCAACATGCATTTGCATGAGGGAAGAGCAGAGATGAAGTGAGTTCACACTTGTTTCCTTTTTTGGCAGCCACTCACTATGCATCACTTGACCTGGTGACTTTAGCTTCCTTTTACTGGAATATGTTATGTGTAATTACTGTCAACACAGCAATAAAAAGGTTTCTGAAGAAAATGGAAAGAAAGGGTTTGGATGTCTCAACTTGATTGGTTTTTTTTTTTCCTGTAAAATGTCCGGCAAAATTTGGGACTGCTATGACACAAAGATCAGAGGTTGTTTTGGGGGTTCTGATCTGTCTAAAAGATGAAAGATAAATAGGAGAGAAGCTCTTCTGAACCTCAGCTTTTTTCTGTTACAGAGACCAAGGAAAACAATAATGCAGCAGCTCCCCTGTCCCAGCAGAACTGCTGGGTGGTGCTTGGTGGATGGGGTCTCATTTTTGGCCAAACCAGCTCTCTGCAGCTGGGGTAGGAGAAAAGGATGGGATCCCTGAGGTCCTCCCAGAGGTTAATACTGACAGGGATGCCCTTTTGAAGCTGGGAGCCTTCTAAATCCATTATCTGAACAAGAATTCAGGGAAGAGACTCCCTGAGAATTTGCTCTTAACCTCCCCAAACTCACTAAAGAGAAGTAAGAGAATAAATATACTTTAAACTTCCTTATCTCTCCACATCACAAGTTATAATTGTGGATCTTCTAAATCACATTAATTCCTTTGCGTGTACAGAGATTGAAAATTGTTAACTGGTAATTATGATGTCTTTTTACCTTCTAATTAGGAGGAGAACTGCCACAGGTAAGCGCCAGGTAACGTGAATGCTCCACATCTTCACATCCTCTGGCTTCTGCAGAGCTGAGCCACTCAAGGAGTCAAACCCCAGAACATTCTTCAGGCTTTCAAAACTTTAGGGAGTTTGGCTTAAACTGAGTTTGGCTTTACACCCAAGTTAAGGACACGGCTCTGAATTAAATCCATCAAAACTCTTTGGCCAGACAGAAGAATTGACACATATATTTGGGTGATTGGTTTTCGGGCTGTATTTTTTTAGGATGGAAGATGATTCACACTGTACAGTAAGTCATGTCTTGTAACCCTCCTGAGAAAAGACTCAATTTTTCAAATTATATTTGATGTCTTTGTGACAGCGACAGCGATAAGATTTTGTTGGAACCATTGACTCATTCCTCTTGCACGGGAACAAAGGTTAGGTTGTAACAAAGGCCCTCAGGCCTAGATCTTTAAAGGTATTTTGTTGATTAACTACCCACAGCCATTAGCTTCTTAATTAAAAGGTAAGAAGGCATACTAATGGGAGTTCAGCTGTGGAAACTGTCTCTTTAGATTTTTTTCTTGGGCAAATTAGCTGAAATGTCTGAGATGACCAGTCATCCATCATCCAGCATCTGAGGCTATGCTTGTTAAATCTATTGCTACCAAAGGCTATAATCACATCATATTCTATGTAATTAAGGTTGTGTTCCGGATCCTCTCCTGTTTTCTAGGATTCAAAGGAACATCTCTTTCTGAAACAAAAGCTTTCCATTTGAAATCAACATCCTTGATTTCACCTTCAACATGGACTTTTTCTTTAGTAGAAAGTTTGTGTGAAATCGTTCCTTCTCTTTAAAAATTCATAGAGTGTAAAACCAGCAAGAGGCAGAAGTTTCACTTCACTGTACCAATTTCAAGCGCTGGGAAACTTCAGTTTTTGCAGTCACAGTCAAAATTCAAATATATTCTACCAAACAGAGCAGTTCTGCTCTGATGGAATGTGGAATACTGTTCAAGGCACAGCCGTATTTTCATTTTGATCTCTTTGGATTTGATATGAATCAAAATTTTGACTAAAAACTACAGCAGCCTGAGGAGACATCTTCCCCTGCACTCTGTGGTACCTCCTGAATGGAGTTGGGAGGGTCATGCTCTGCTCCCAGGTGACAAGTGACAGGATAAGAGGAAATGACCTCAAACTGTGCCAGGGGAGGTTCAGGTTGCACATCAGGAGGAATTTCTTCCTGGAAAGGATGGTCAGACCTTGCCAGGGGCTGCCCAGGGAGGTTTGGAGTCCTCATCCCTGGAGGTGTCCAAGGAAGGGCTGGAGGTGGCACTCAGTGCTCTGGGCTGGGGACACGGTGGGCACTGGGCTCAGCTTGGACTCCATGGTCCTGGAGGTCTTTTCCAGCTAAAGGATTCTGTGATTCTGTCTTTTCTGGAGCAATTCTGTGCTTCTGTTCAAACCACTTCACTTTGCAGACACCTTCAGAAAGCAAAGCAAGACGGTGCAGTTGTGTGTCACTGTCAGTGACAAAGACTGAGCACACAATCAGCTCTCTCCTGGTACAAATACAGCACCAGAGGGCAGCTCCCTTGTGGGGAAAGGCTGAGAGAGCTGGGGCTGTTCAGCCTGAAGAAAAGACTTCAGAGCCCCTTGCAGGGCCTAAAGGGGCTCCAAGAGAGCTGCAGAGGGATTTTTCACATGCAGTGACAGGAAAAGGGGGAATGGATTCAAACTGACAGAAGGCAGGGATGGATGGGATATTGGGAAGAAATTGTTCCCTGTGAGGGTGGTGAGGTCCAGGCACAGGTTGCCCAAGATTCCCCACCCCTGGAACTGAAAGCTCTATGGGCTCTGAGTAACCTGATCTAGTGGAAGATTCCCTGCCCACGCAGGGTTTGGAACAAGATGATCTTCAAGGTCCTTCCAACCCAAATCATTCCAGGACTTTAACACATGTTTCTCCAATTATGGATTGCTCAGTCTGGCATGGAAGAGCCATCTTCAGTCCCCTCAAACAGGTGAAGCTCCTTGGAAGCCTGAGAGCCTTTCTGTTCCAACACCCAGCTCAGATTCTCTTCTCTTTTCTCTGCTGAATCTTTCAGGTAAGTGGGAGTAAAAGGCAGTAAAATTGCAGTCATATGCCAGCAGACAAGATTGAACACACACTGAGTGCAGACTTGATGAATAAGAAGGTGGTGTTTTAATAGTCAATTTTCAGAATATAATGGCTCTTGAAAATAGATTGCTTGGAATATTTTCTCTGCTTAGAAGTGCTACTACTTAGCTGTGCACTTAAGTAAAAGCAGAACTTTGAGGCACCTTTAAATTGAGGGATTGCCATGGGTTAGAAAGGCTGACAGGGAAAGAGGTACCTCAAAACTAAAATGTGGTGCTACCAGACAGCATAAATGGCAAAGTACAAATAAAACAACCACTAGAGTTACCTGTATTGTAAGAATCTTTTGAAAAGCTCAAGCTGCTGCTGCATTTCCAGAACTTGGCATTTGTCCATTTAAGATGGTTAGACCCAAGATTTGGAGGCATCTGTGTGTCTGTGTTTGTGAATTGAAGAACAATTAAGTTCAGCAGGTCCACACTGCGAAGCAGGAGAGGCACAGAGCATTTCATCCTGAGGTTCATCTCTGGATTGCTTTGGCTGGCTACAGAAATTTTCTGCAGTGTGTGACAGGCAAAGCTGGGAGGCAGGGAACAAGATTTAGAGGGAGAGAGGGAACAGATGCATCTCTGCAGGTCAAAGGCTTTTTCTGGGGAGAGGGGAGTTCTATGCTCTCTCAGGAACCTGTCTGAGGGCAGATAATGCACCTTATACTGTGACTGCATGGCAAAAATGTGCAAGTTGTCCCCAGAGCAGAGTCACTGCATGGAGGGCGCTGCCACCACTGTCAGCATCGTTCCCCTAAAAGAAGCACCAGGCTGGGTGCTGTGTTTCCAGACACAGCTCAGTGTGCCCTCTCTGGAAATTGTGAACTCCTCCAAACAGGTCAGAAAATAAGAATTTTGTATGTTCTCCTGCAGCATTTAGTGCAAAGAGCCTTCTCTGCTAACCTGCTTCTCGGGGCACACTGCCTGAATTATCACCAGGAGACTTTCTGCTTGGATTTGACACATTTATTTTGATGGTGAAGAGGGAGACTGACGTGACTCCTCTCAGAGTCAAAGGGACCTGAACAGATTTCCTCTCAGCGGTCTGTGTCTCTTCCCATGGGATTGGGAGCCCTTTGATCAGCAATACTCTGTTAATAATTTATGTTAGCATTGTGCCTTGTATCCATAAGCTGACAGACCAGTGGCACTCCTGTCAGAGCAGGAATACTAATGCAATACGCCCACAATTGCTCTTGACTGGAAAATGGTGTCAGATGAGACACAGCTTCTTCAGGGGCTAAACTTCAGCATCTTTATTTTGGGTCCTCACAGGGCAGCTCCTGAAGCTGCTCACGCAATGAACTCTTACCATGTTTGTTGCCTGCTTGGGCCACTCACAACAAAAACTGGGACAATTCATGACAATTTTTAAAAATGTCAGATGATGCTGGGAGAGGTCCTGGGAATAGTGGCATAATGAAATAGGCTAAAATTTTGTTTAGTACCTCAGATTTCCTGTTTTGTTTCCCAGGAGGGTAAATTTTCTTTTCTCCTTTTCTGGCTGACACTCTATTAGAAGCCCATATTATTTTTCACACCCCTTGCCAAATTCAGCTCCAATTCTGCTTCAGCTTTCCTGATCCCATCTCTGCATATTTCGCCAGCATCCCTAAAATATCCCCAGGATACACATCCCTGGTTCCACTGCCCGTGGAGCCTCCTCATCCTCAGGTGAAGGAGCCCAGCCCCTCCTGCCTCTCCAACTCCAAGGGAAAATGCAGTTTCTCATCAAATTTATTTCCCTGCCCCTATTAATACTGGCCCTGAAGACAGATGTTGGCAAAGAGAAGAGGCGGCTGCAAGGTAGTCCCTGGAAGTGAGAGGGCTTGTCAAGCTTCTTGGGCTCTCCAATATAACACTTTAACTTTTTTATTGATTTGAGAAAAATTTGAGGGAGTTAAGTGCATTCCCAGCGCTAATTGAACCTATATTTCTTCACAGATATGTGAGTCAGAGCATCTGAGTCTGTATTGCCAAATATAGCGATTGTGCTCCTTCAAAAGACGGATGCTGGAGCACAACAGCACACATCCCAAAGTCTTGCTTTAATTACACATTCAGAGAAATGATAGAAAAGGCTGTTTCCCATGTATCTGTGGAAGAAATGCTGTATATTTTAGCAGGAATGGCAGCAAGAGTGATCAGACAGAGATGAAAGCCAGAGGTGAGCAGAGCAGTGATTCTCTGCCTGTTGATAAGATTGCAGAATGTTAAGGGTTGGGAAAGGATCGTAAAGATCATCTCACCTCAACCCCTGTGCCATGGGACACCTTCCACCATTCCAACCTGGCTTTGAACACTGCCGGGATTGAGGCATCCACAACCTCCCCGGCCAACCTGTTCCAGTGCCTCACCACCCTCACAGTAAAAAAAAAAGAAAAAAAAAAAAAAAAGCTCCCCGTTTAATTTATTCATCCGGTCTGCCGCAATAATTCCCCAATTCCCAGGCTGCCTCCAGCACACCCGAAGTTCGTGTCTCTCCCCTGTGGGGATGCCCGGAGCCACCCCAAAGCGGCGCGCATGGTGCCGGACTCTCGGGGAAGTGCGGGGGGAACGGGGAGGAGGAGGAAGAGGAGGGAAAGCAGGAAGAAAAGGAGGAAGAAAACGATGAGGGTGAAGAGGAGGAGGACGCGGGAAGCGCTCCCGGCCGTGAGGGCCGTGAGGGCCGTGAGAGCCGCCAGGGGGCGCCGCGCGCTCTCGGGATGCGGGCTGCGCGGGGATTGGGTGGGGCCCGCGCGCGCGCGGCGCTGATTGGCTGGCGCGGGCCGGGCCGGGCGCGCGGCGCCGCTTCTTAACGGGCGTCGCGGGGCAGCGGGAGCGCTGAGCGCCGGCGGGGCCGCTGCCACTGTCACCGACACTGTCGCGACATGAGCGAGGTGAGCCGGGCTGAGCGGGGCGGGGGCCCCTCGGAGGGTCAATGTCACCTTCACCTCTCCGCGGGCAGCCGGGGAGGGAGAGGCGCATCCCAGGCTGGGAGCGCGGGGAGGCTCCGGAGGTCCCGGGGAGGGGGTCTCAGCATCTCTTCTTAAACCGTGATAAACGCATCTCCACAGGGGTGTGTGTGTGCGCCTGCAGAGCATAAAGCAAGGTGGTGGTTTTGCCCTTTGAAGGGTTAGGCACGGCGCTGGAGATTCCTAATTAAAAATCCCCGGTAGTTTCTTATATCTACCCAGCGCTTTCCTGTGTAGAAAGGAGGATTTAGTAAGTTGTGGGAAAGTTGCCTGCTAGAGCTCATGGAAAAAACCGCCCTGTTTGTGGTTGGGTGCTGATGTAAACTTTGTAAGTAGTGTCCTGAGAAGGATTACAGTCGAGGGGAAAGAAATGTAAACAGTGCCAAACATGTAAGGATCTCTTGTACCCTTGTAAATAAACAAGCTGAAATTTTGCACTTGTGCACTTGTGAGGTTTTTTGCATGCCCCCCCTTTTTTTTTTTTTTTTCTCTCTGCAGTGGAAAAGTTCGAACTAGAATCTTTTTTTAGATAAATGTATTGTTAGATAGAACGACTCAGGTTCGGCTGAGAGATCCCACATTCTCTAGTGGCACCTCATTCTTTGGGAATCAGCAGAGGTACCTGTAACTACGCCTTAGCCAGCGCCTATTTTTGGAGGCTGTTTGTTACAAAACACCTGCTACTCCATTAACAAATGGGATTTTCCTTTTTTAGAAGCAAAACTGAGAGTGACACTGGATGAGCTGTGACTATTTGCCGTGCAGGTGTTACACTCAGCTGTGCTTTTCCACGAGGTGTAAACGGGAGGTGAAGAGCAGGAGCAGCCTGGTGTGTGGTGCAGGGATTTGCGAGGAGCAGCTCACATTTTGGCTTTCAGGTCATGCCAGGTGGGGAGAGCACAGGAAATCCTCATTGCTGCTGCCTGCAGGGATCAGGCACAGGGATCTCTTCACGACCTCTCCTCTGCTGCTGCTTGTGTTTCTGTCACCTGGCTGGAGTTCATGCAGTGTGGGTTTGGGTTTTGGTTGCTTTTTTTTCCTTGTTTCAGCCACTGTGACTTTGCTGCCCAGGCTGGCTGAAGTGTGCTGTGAGATGCAGCAGTGCTGTTCTACTCTTTAAATTTATAATTTGGGGGAAAATCTTATGGAGAGGAGTAATGTTTGCGTGGTGCTGCTGTACCTACTATAACTATACGAGGCATTCTTGTCACAGCTTTGTGCTGGGTTGTATTGCTCAGCAATTGCTTTTCATAATTTGAATTAGACTGATTGCCTTTTGGATTTAAAGAGACACAGTGAATGTAAGGATCCTCCCTGCTACCAGCACAGGGGTTCTTTATTCACAGTGCATTTTTTTGATGGAGCTGTGTTCCTGGCAAACCCCTGGAGCCGGGAGATGTTTCCCTGGCGCAGAGCTGCGTCCTGTGCACTGAGCACTGCACTCGGTGTCTTCAGTGCTGCTGTCATTCCCCTGACAAAACTGGGGAGTTAATCACTCACAGCTCCAGTGAAGAAAAGCCTCCCTGCTGCTCCTTGGTGTCAGCTCTTCCCCAAAAGGCAGACGAGAGCAACTACACCACCTCACTGAAAAAGATTCTTGTTACAAAAATGAGGCAAAAAACCCCTGAGCAGAAGGGAAGCTCTTAGGTACTGTTTGCTGTTGGAGGGGGGGTCCCAGTGGTTTTAGCTTGCAATGCTGCAATTGAAAGATATTTTTATTTTTGGCTTAATCTGTTAAAAAAACATCTGTGGATGGGGTGATTGAAAAGAGGCTCAATTAGAGCCCTCAAAAGATTATCCCACATACAACAGTGTTGGGAGGGTGGGAAGGTTGTTTTTTTTTTTTCTTTATGTCACCAATTGCCTGGATTTGAGCAATGCTGGAAATGCGGTCACAGAAATCTCTGAAAAGAGCTTTCATCTCCCTGAGTTATTTACTGAGACTTTGCATGAATTCTCATTTTACTGCTTCAAGCAAAATTAACTTCTTTCCTGTTTATTGGCAGTGATTAGGGTGATTTATGAGTGTGGTGAGGCACTTCAACAGGTTGTGCAGAGAATGTGTGGCAGATCCTGGGTCCCTGGAAGTGTTCAAGGAGAGGTTGGATGTGGCTCTGAGGCAGGAGGTGATAGCAGGAGGTGTCCCTGCCCATGGCAAGGGGTGGAACAAGATGATCTTTATTAAAACCCCTTCCAATCCAAGCCATTCTGTGATCACCAGTCTTGTGGTAGGAAAAGCTGAAAAAGGAAGCAGTCATTCATCTGACAGTAGTACTTTTCTATTTTCTAGCAGCTAGCTTATATTCTTTTAGGGAGGATAAGGACCTTTTCTATGGGAAGCCCACTACACTCCTTTCTCTGCAGTATTTGTCTAAAAATTTGTTTAATGAGTTCCTTCTGCTGGGCAGAAGTCTGGCCCCATAAGTAGTCAGTGGGAAAATGAGGTGTAAGAGTTGACCTAGTGGCTTTGCAAATTGTGATTTATGCTTCCTGCTGCCTGGTTTAGTGGCAGACAGGTCCCTTAGCTGTATGGGAATTCCTTGGCAATGTCAGTGTACATTGAAATGGATTTTTAGCTCTGGAAGTCTGTCCTCAAATAACTGGGGAACCTTTTCTGTAGGTCTGTGGCTGCTCTGTTGGTTTCAATGAGTCTGGAGAGGAGAGCTGTGCTGAAAAACATCAGCTGCTGTCAGTGAGCAGCCATGAGATGCAGCCTGTCTTCCATTAAAGATCTCCAGCCACACAGGCTGAACTGGGGAAGAGATCTTGGTTCATGGGCCCACAGACCAAAGCCAAATCTTTATTCAGTCAGCAGCTGTACCAGTGAGCCTCTAGACTCACATTTGGCATAAACTCAATTCACCACAGGGAATCCTGCCATCTGATCAGTCATTTAACTGTCCTGACACGTTACAGATGATGTTAGGTCATGGTATTCCCCTGCCACCAGGGTTCACAAGAAGCATTCAATCACAAAGACATTTTTGTGACTTTCACTCTTGCCTTCTGTGTGGAATGTTCGTGGTTGTCATCAGGAATCAGGTCTGGGCTTAGGAAGGAGAGCACTTGAACAATGTGTTCTCACAGCCCTGGGTGCAGTTCCAGTGGCTCAGGAATGAGTCTCAGTGGACATTGCCTTGGATGCATTTATTTCCTTTAGATTTTAAAGGGTCAGAGTGGTGTTGCTGTTACAGGGGACAAGCTCAGCTTTAATACGTGTTATTTAGGTGTGTGACTTTAGGAGAGCCATTGGGGAAATCTCTTTTTGATTGCCTGAGGCCCCTGTGATTGAAGGACATGCATTGGAAGAGCCTTGTGCAATGTGAGTGAAGTGCAGCACTGATTGGCAGGGTGCTGATGTGCACCCCTTGAGTGGTGTGTTCTTAGAGCCAGTGGCGTTTTATGTTTGAGAATCAGCCTAGTTACCAGACAGCACCAAGAATATTCTGGCTTTTCCTTTGGAAACAGGTGTCAAGCAACCAGGCACATAAATTTCAGAGTGCTGCGAGGGGTCTGACTCTTTTAGTAGGGAAGGGGGAGATCTGGGGACTTGATCTCTGTGTAAATTCAGAGGTTTTGGTCAGCCTTTGAAAGCAAAGAACACTGACTCTTGCTTCTTTGAGAGACAACAAGCTCTTTGCCTTAGGTTGGCTTTGGAATCCTGTAGCCCCTGCTGTGCTGTGCCCACCTTCAAAAGGATCATGGAGGGTTTTTGTGTCCCGTAACTGGGACATGCAGGGCATTCCTGGGGGATGAGCTGTCCTAGTGGGTGTGACCATGCAGCCAGCTCTGCCCTACAGCCTGGAGAGCTGAATCTGTGCTCTGGAGCTCAGACCACCCTCCCTGAGAGGTGTCCAAGCAGCCAAAGATGCAGGCAGACTTGGAAGGAATGTCCCTCTCCCTCAGAACTGAGGGAGAACCTGAAACATGTCCCTGTCCCTCTGGACAGATATGTCAATGTGTGGACACCTGTGAAGGACAGGGAATGTGTGAAACATCAGGTGTGGTTAAAATGGTAAAACTGGGGTTCTTTCCTGTGTTCTCCTGAATTCCCTTGAAACCATTCCATGGAAATGGTATTTAGCATCTTGGAACCACATAAACACAAGTGAGGATTATGCAACCATAATCCTGATGGCACTGAATCAAAGAACTGGTGTTTGTAAGGGAAGAACACACCATATTTGTTTAGAGAAGCTCCTGTTCTCTGCTCTGGTGTCTCTAGCCCTGGTGGGTGTTTGAGCCAGCCCCTCACCTTAGGGTGCCCCTTCTGGTTGCATTTTCCAGCTATTGCCATGACCCCAATTGTTAATTATTTGCCTCATTATACCGACAGTAGGTACAAGAACTGTGCAGCTCTAAAAACCCCAGCAAGAACATGGCAGAGTGGAGGAGGAAATTCTGCAGCTGTTACAGGATGGGGGTGGGATCGATAAGCACATGAACATCAGTTTTTAATTTTAACTCATGTCTATTTATTAGCTGAGTGGTAAATTGCAGCTCAAAAGAGGAGGAAGAAGAGAGAACAATAAGTTTTACATCTGTCACTTTGCCTACTCTTTCCATCAGTGTGGTTTCAGTGGGATCAAGCATCTTCTAAAATAGCACTTAGAAGTGATGTTGGAAATTGATCTTAATTTGATGACACTGGCACAAGCTCATGGGTTTTCTTGCCATGTATAGAATGCCAACAGATTCAGGCAACACACTCTAAAAAAGGACATTTAGCTTTAATAGTGTGCTTCAATATCATGTTTCCTTGTAAAAGAATAACTTACTCCAACCCTCATGCTGCAGGAGTTGACAATACGACATAATTTCAGGTTTCAAAGGAATATTAGTTTCTAGTCCAATATCCCTAAATTTGTAATGAATTGGCAAGCTTATAGGAGTCATCATCCAACAGTTATTACATTATCTAGATCATGCTAGTGATGAAATGGGGTATGAAGTAGCAGTTAACTTCAGCAGGAACAGTGGAATTTCCATTAAAGGTTTCTGGGGGTTTTTTTTGTTGTCGTTTGGTGGGGTTTTTTGTTGTTGGTTTTTTTTATTTGAATAAAAGATTTGATTTCCAAACTGCCATTTGCTCTTGTCTCTCTCAGTTTTTTGGAGGGATGGCTTGGAAAATGTGTTCGCATGTTTTGCCTCTTTAACCCTGCTATGGAAGAGCTTGTAACAGAGCGGGCTAAACTCTGAGTATGTCAATCCTCAGACACCCCCTTGGCTGAAGAGGATGGGAGAAGGTGGCAGGGGAAAGCAATGCCTTCCTTCAGCCTCTCACAGCAGAGCCTTTGATTCCCTGAGCCATGCACCACGTTGTCTGCAAGGCACAGGATCTTCTCATGAAGATAAAAACCATACATTCCCCCTCTTTCTAAGCAAAGATCTTCTGTTTCTTTAGTTGTTTGGATATTGTGTTTCTAAATAAATAAAAAAATATGGTAGATACTTAGAAACTAGGTCAAATCATAAATAATCCCTCTTTAACTTTGTCCTCTAATTGTAATTCAGAAAACAAATCTCTAGTTCTCTTATAAAAAGAGGTGGGAAACAGACTATATAGATTTGTCTTACGAGGAAAATAAATGGCAAGCAACTGCAAAGGAAATCAGTGGTGAAACATTATAAATGACAGCATTTGGGGTCACAGTTTATCCCCACTCTCCATGTCTGCCTCCTCAGAGACCACACTAAGTCTACTTAGAGGTAAATTGGGCACGTGTCACACAGAGCAGGTCTTTGGCTGGTGCTGCCTCATCTCATCAATTCATACCAAGAGGGATAAAGCCTTATTTATGCACTAACATGGAATTTGGAGGGAGAAGCACAAGTTTAGTCAGAGAAGAAATGAAAATTGTCTGCCTGCATGACTTGAATATTAGTTACAGCTGAGCTGTCTTTCCTCTGAAAGAGAAAAGTATTACTTCATAGACACTGAATGTTCTTGCATTATCACCTTAGTCTAAGGCATGAAATATGACCTTAACCAGTGGTGTAGCTGACATTGTGAGTGCTGTAACAGTAGACAGAATGATGTTAGAGAGCTCTTTTGTGAGAGATGAAAGTAAGAAACAAAAGGAAAAAGAAGAAAGTAAAATAACTTCCAAAATGTGGTGTCCTTCTGTCTGACCTTGGAGACCTCAGAGATCCCTGGACTGGGACAAGGAGCTGGTGAGAAGGGTGGCACCAGGTAGGAGGGCATCAGATCTTGGAAACACAGACTCCAGCTCTGCCAAAAAGTTTGGAGGTGTGTATTTAACACCCTTAACACTGAATCTGAGTGTCCAAATGCCTGACAGGAAGATCTGAGCTGCTTTGTCACCAGCCTTACCTGATTCCTTGGCTGGCATTTGGATTCTTGGTGGGTTGTGGGCCCACAGCTACTGCATGGTGCCAGCAGAGGTGGAAAGCTGCAGCAGTAGGGCCAGAGAAACCTGAAATGGGGTTAGGTTATGATGGTTTAAACTTGGAAAGAGTGAGCAGGGCTGTGGAAAGTCGTGGTGGATCACTGCACAACAGGAGTCTCCTAAAACTGAAAGGAGAGATCCCTTTGGGGATCCTGGCTGGCTGCACACATTGGTGTGGATGGATTTGGAGGGATTTTGGGTGCACCTTTTCTGGGAATGATGGAGCACAGTTCAGAAATGCCCAAGCCAGCACTGACCAGGGCTCTCCCTGGAAATGGGACAAATCCATGTCCTGCTCAATCAGCTGGATGAGAGTTCACAGGCTCTTCTGGAGTGAATCAGGGGGTGGGAGAGAACTTAAAAGAAAACCTGGGGTCTGCACAGCTTCAAAATCCCTGGGCAGAGTGTTGGGAAGCTGACAGCACCCATTGTTAATATCTTGGAATGATTTGCATCTCCATGTTGCAAAAATCAACAAAATCAGTTACCCAGCAGGTACCAGGATCTCAGCAGCCTTCTCCCTAACATGAAAGTCTGTAATAGCAGAGGAAGCAAAAATTAACAGCTCTGAGGACATAAGTGATTTCTTGAGGATTTTGATGATGCTAGCTAGACCTTTTCTTAGTGGCAGTCAGGACATGAAGGAAGACCAGTGATTTGTCAGAATGGTTTTCACAGACATCATAGCGTTTTCCCAGGAAATGTTTGCCTCACCAGACAGTAGGGTAAGGCTGGCCTGACCAGATAAGTATCAGGCTATAATGCCTAGATAAATACAAAAAGACATTTTAAAAGGCTGAAGTCCAAGTTTGGGTGAGAGGCACAGAGGCAGAAAAATAATCCTGATAAAAATCACAAGTATGTTCTTAATTTGAATTGCAGTGATTTTCATTCTCTAGCCTTAATGTTTCAAGAAATGGGGCTGCTTTTTCTCTTGAGGATCTTTCTTTCTCTTTTTCCCTTGGAGGAAATAGGTTTCTCTTTGCAATAAGCAGCATTAAATTACTCTTGTATTAAAATACTGAATATTCTGCATGTTGACTGCAAAGCACCTGGTTTTAACACTAATGGAAATGCTCCAAAGAATGACTTTTATTTGAACTTTTTGTTGTAGTGTTCCAGGAAGAAATCTGAATGACATGGAAATCTGTTTCTTGGAATTCCAGAAGAGTACTTACAAAATGTGAGGGCGGTGGAGGCAGAAGATAAACTGCCAGAAATTAGAAGCATTGAGCTGATGGGAAGAAAAGAGGAGGAAGGATGGCTGGGCAGGCAGATGACATGGGGGGGAAAAAAATGAGCCATGTGGCTTCATGGCTGCTTCACACATATCAGTGCTCCAGTCAGAGCTGACAGATACACACCCCTGGAAGAGAGCAAACATATTGTTGGCTTGGCACACTTGAGAATGCATGTGCCAGCACACATGTGCTGCAGTTTAAGCAGGGCAGCCAAATGCCTAAGGCAGGCCAGCTTGATGCCAATTTTAATTTGCCAGTCAGACTTGGCTAGTTATCACTTCTTTCCTTCAGCATATTTTGCAAGCTACTGGAGAGCACTAACACCCAAAGAAAGCTGAATGAACCTCTCAGGATAGATTACAGGAGATCCTCTCTTTCGCACAGGGCTTTTATTCTGAGCATTGCATTGTATTCCTTGTGTGGATCAAAAGCTTTGTGCTCTTCATCCTGGAACTGGACTTAGGGGGTGGATCTGCAGGTGTGGGAATATTGGTGGCAAAGGTTCTACCTTGATATTATGAATTGCAGAGAGCCCAAATTGCAAATTACCTGAATTCTAGCAATCACTTTTGCAGTCATGCCATGTAAGTCTTGAATAGATGTTTTTGTGTGACTGCAGTGTGTCAGGCAGCACAGCTGGATCTAAATCTGCTTTCTGCATGGAACTTCTAAGGAACCTCTTTCCTCTCTAGTCATAGGGTAAGTATGGGAGATTTTACCTGTTACCAAATGACTTTCCCTGTAGGAGCACCTAAGGGCCAATTTCAATGGCATTGCAGGGTGTTTTGCCATGTTCATGTGGGAAGGAGGTGTAAATGTTTAGATGGGTGATGTTTTTTCTTTTGCTTCATAATGCAAGGCACAAAGTACAGAATGGAGCCTGGTTCATAATGTGAGGCTGAAGATAGAGGGAATGAAAGAGGACTACTGGAGAAATTTGCAAGTTTTCACTGAACTTGCCATGGAAAACACAGTTCATAGAATCACGGAATGGTTTGGGTTGGAAAGGACCTTAAAGATCTTCTTGTTCCAACCCTGCTATGGGCAGGGACACTTTCCACTATCCCAGGCTGCTCCAAGCCCCATTCCACTTGGCCTTGGACACTTCCAGGGATGGGGCATCCACAGATTCTCTGGCAAGCCAGAGCCAGGGCCTCCCCACCTTCACAGGGATGGATTTTAGTCTTAGGGCACGTAACCCGGTACGTCTCTGCTGGGGCCAGGGAACCTGGGAGCTCTTACGGCTTTCCTGTGAAAATTGCTTTCTTCTCCTCTCTGCTGCTGTTAGCAATGAAATGGATCGCAGCAACACTTTCCCCAAGCAGCTGCAGGGTTCTCAGAGTTTCTGATTTGTGGAAATCCCAGTTTTCTGGCCATGTCTTGGACAGAGGCAGTGACCTGACTTGTCTTCTGCTTGCTCCATGTGAGCTCATTTGACCGCTGTCCCTGATTCCTGGCCATCAAGGTGACCTTGTGCCTCACCCTGTCTATTTTCTTTTCACTGTGGCAGGGTTGTCTCTAATCCCTTGGCTGTGGCTTTTCCTCCCAGTGCCAAGAGCTCTGCTCTAAACCACATCCTCCCCTAACAAAGCAGCTCCCCATAAGCTCTCAGCGGGTCATTGTGATGCAGATTGGAACAAGGCTGGACAAATCCTCTGCGGAGCGATGCCCCGTGTCAAGGGCAGCTCCAGCCGCCCGTCCCGGCTCCCCCTGGCGGGGATGTGCCGGTGGCACGGAGCCCGGGGTGCCAGGTTTGCGTCATCCCCCTGGGCAGGGCTGCTGTGCTGCCAAGTCCAGCCATTCCCTGCCGCTGGAATGACCCCGGAGAAGTTGCTGTCATCCCAGCAGATGGCCGGGGGGCTGCTCCCAGTCGCTCCCTGTGACCAGACGGGCTGGGTGGAGCAGCGAAGTAAGTGATGCAGAAACATCCCTGCCACTTGGTCTTGCTCTTGTCTTGGAAATCAAAGGCTTCGCCCGAGGCTGAAAGCAGAAAGTTCCTTTGCATGGTGGCTTGAAACTGCCATAATTAATATTTTTGGAAAATCCTGGCTGGCCCAGTTACTAGAGCAGTCTAACTGACTGTGATAATACCTGTTTTCCTCTGAAATATGTAGGGAAACAGCAGGGAAATAAGTGCAGGGTTTTTTTTTAATTGTACTACTGGAAATAAAAACACGCCAACAGAAAAAAAAACCCGCCAGAATTTCTGCAGTCTGGAAAGAAGCAGCCTGTTTTAATAATGATAGCCAATATGATCAGAGATGAGGCAATTTGTCAGCGCAGATTTTTGCTGTGAATAATCCAAGCTGTCCCTTGAAGACAACCTCTAACTCAATTACAGCTGGGTTTAGAGCTCAGCAAATTGCATTACCCAAAACTTCAGAAGGGCTCAGAAGAATAAAACATAAAGTAATTTTTTTGCTACCAAAGCCCTATCCATAATCAGTTACATTATGCCTAGGCAGGGACTCTGACCCCTTAATTGGCTTAGGACACTCTTCCTGTCTGGGGATGCTGATAGGAAAGGATACCCAGGATATTGCCTGTATCCAAATGCTGTTTCCAGATCCCCAAGGTTCTCTTGTTCCTAATCAGGTGCCCTGCCTGTATTTCCCACACAAGGCTGATAATTTAGGTTGCCCTGGTGCAACTGTTTGTGGATCAGACATCAACTACACAACTGAAATGATCAACAGAAACAGTTGAAATATGTATTTCTTTTTTTAGCTGGATCATTTCAATGATTGTTTTCAACGCAGCTCTGCTGAAGGGTTATTTTTAACTTGAATAATTTTAGTGCTCCTATTTTCCGTGTGACCTTGCAAACAATTGTTTCCAAAGAAATGAGGCCTTGGAGATGGGAAGGTGTGGCTGGATTGGGCTCTAATGGGAAGTAGGAGTTCTTAAGGCAGGTTTCCTGCCCAAAAATGCCCTTTGTGGAACTGTAATGCCAGGTCTGATGCTACCAATAGATAAGAAATAATAGGAGAAAAAACCAGAAGAAACCACCTTAAGAACCACAGTTGTTTTTTATTTATGTCATCTAGCTTAATCAATTTTTATGTAATTGAACTCTTCCTCTTGGGTCACCTTGAAAATGCATAAAGAGAAGACCTCAGTGTAATTGGGATATGGGCTGTATCACCCATGTCCAAATGAGAACTGAAGTCATTTTTTGGCAAGGGATGTGAGAAGGTTTTTTTGTAGTTGATTTTACTCTGTTTGCCCTTTGCTAAGCAAAGCCCAATGTGCAATTTAGGGAAATTCCACAGCACCACACTGAGGTTCCAATTCCACTCCTAAAAGTAATTCTGCTGAGTTGAAGACAACTCCTTGTCCACGTCTGAGTTAGCCCTGTAAATAAACCATGCTGGATCAAATCTAACATTTCCTGCAGGAAATAAAAAAGGGATTACTTCTCATGGCTGGCATGGTAATTAACAGGATTTGGGAAATACATTCTTGCAGCTGCTTTCAAAATTAACTTCAAAGATTCCATTAATCCCTGCCTCTGAAAAAAAAAATTGTGATTACAATGTCTTTGGAGAAATAATGTTTTAATTCAGAATATGCTAATAACCTAAATATTAAGCAAGCTACTGTTTGTGCTAATTACGTTGATTACATTTGGTGTTGGTGTAAATATTCAGTTTAGAACATTATATGGAATCTGAATACAAAATCAGCAGGTTCTCACTGTGCTGATTTATAAATTACAGCCCAGCATCGGCAAAAGTGGGGCACAGCTAAAGTTCTTTTCTGTGCTATTAGAATATTTAAATCAGCACTGTAAGTAGGTTCCTCTATCCCAGACTGTGATTTCCACAGCCCATTTTCATCAGATACCTCCTAATTTATCCTGGGAGCTGCCCCAGCCCTGGAATTCCCAGCACAGGGAGGACGTGGAGCTGCTGGTGAGAGCCCAGAGGAGGCTCCAGGATGAGCAGAGGGCTGGAGCAGCTCTGCTGGCAGGAAAGGCTGGTACAGCTGGCATTGCTCAGCCTGGGCAGGAGAAGCTCTGGGCTGAGCTCAGGGTGGCCTTGCAGGGCCTGAAGGAGCCCCAGGAAAGCTGCAGAGAGACAATTGCCAAGGGCTGCAGGGACAGGAGCCAGGGAATGGCTCCCAGTGCCAGAGGGCAGGGCTGGATGGGCTCTTGGGAATCAGGAATTGTTCCCTGGCAGGGTGGGCAGGCCCTGGCACAGGGTGCCCAGAGCAGCTGTGGCTGCCCCTGCATCCCTGGCAGTGCCCAAGGCCAGGCTGGACACTGGGGCTGGAGCAGCCTGGGACAGTGGGAGGTGTCCCTGCCATGGCAGGGGTGGCACTGGGTGATGTTTAAGGTCCCGTCCAACCCAAACCACTTCATGGTTTTAAGTGTGCTCAGCACTGAAGGATCTCCTGCTGTCTGTGTACCCTCAGAAGTGCCTGTTCTGAGCAGTTACCTCAAACTAGAAGTTCTGTCTGGACAAAAATGAACAAATCACATCTCCTAAATTGAAGCAAATGCCCGAAGCTTATGAGCTTATGTGATTAGGCCTTCTGTGTGCATTTTGTGTAGCCATGTAAATAAAAATGTGTTTTCCACATGGGCAATGGCTACACTGCAAACACTACTACTTGTAGTTATCAGAGACTTGTTAATTTTGGACAGATAATACTGTGCTTTCCAGGATGACAGTGTGCATTCGTGTGCATCACCGTGTCCCTTCGGTGGCTAAAAAAGTCACAAAAATTACTGTCCCTCATCAGCTTTTAGCCACTGCATTTTGAATCCCATCAGCTCATCTCAGCCCACCTGCACAGTTTTAATTTATTAAAATAGCTATAAGAAAGCCCTAATAAAATTAGGGACAATCAGGAGCCCAGTCAAGTAGAAAAGTGTCTGACCCATGAGGATAATTACAGGAATTGTCAAAGTGCCAGGGATCATTTAGCTTTGACAGCCAGTATGGAAAGATGGATTCTGGTGCTCTTGCTCTGATAACATTGTGCTGCCCTGACAAAGCAAAACAGACAGAAAACTGGCTGTGGAAAACTCCCTGGGAGTAGAGGAGCATGCAGGGAGGAGGGGATGCATAGGTGAGGAAGTATAAGTTGATAAATAATTTTTCTTTCTGTCAGGCTGCTCAGGAAATGCGCTCTGCGATTTCTCACCATGATGTGTAAGACAGAAGTAACAGACACATTATCAGATTTATCCATCATTCCAACAAAATCTTGGCTAGGTGTTCTGTACCTGGTGCAATTCCTTTAAATGTGGCCTTTGAAGGACACTTTCATCTCATAAATATTCAGTAGCACATCCACAAAAATGTGCGGAGGAGTGGAGGAACTTGTAAAGGAGGAACTACACAAGTAGACGAGTGAGGAAGGTTTATTTGTGCAGTGCCTTGTGCAATTTTTTGCTTTATCCAAGCTTCTGTGGGGGGTTCTGCAGCTCTGTCTGCAGATGTTCTGTAGGTGACTGATGTGAGTGAACCTGTACGTCATGGAGTTGGTTTGGGATTTGCCATCTGTCTGTGCTGCAGACCAGTTTGGAGAAGAAATAATTAGAAGGAAATGAGTGAAATGATAGAAGTTGTGCCTGGCTCTCCAGCAGTGCGCTTTATCTCTCGCAGCTGTTCATTTCCATCCTTTCTGATATATAATTCCAAAAAATACACTGATGCTAAAATTCCACTTCCATTACTTGGAGGTCAGGAATCCCTTGCAGCTTCAGCAACTGCAATCTTTTTGTCACAGCAACATAATTTTTCCTGCTCTTAATTTTTATTTTAAGCACTGTGATTTATTTTATCCATCTCTAAACCAAATTATTACTGTGTTGTGGCTAAGAGTAATGTTTTTCACACTTCCAGGTGTGAAATGCTGAGTGCCATAGTTTCAGGTTGGTACATGACGTTAGAAAGAGGTAGTGACGCAGAAATCTCCAGTAAAGGAGAACTTAACCTAAATAATCATATTGAAATCCCAAATTCTGTGAGTGTAGCCACTCGTCTCAGGTCATAGCTGCTTGCTTCTTGCCCCTACTTAAATTCTGGATCCTCGTTTAGATTCTGATGTATCTCCTGATCATTCTGCTGTGATTGGGAAGCTTTCCTTGCTTGGAAAACACCAAAAATCCCTGAGCAAATATATTCAGTGACATTTTTATTTGCAGAAAGATCATAAACTTCATAAATCTTTGAAATGTATTTTTTCAGTACTTCGTTTCACATTAAGGCTGAAACAGCTGAGGTTTTATTTTAATTAAAGCAGAATACTATAAAAAATAAGGTTCTTATGAAATAGCTTAGTTGGACTCAATTTATGTTTCTCGAAGAGAAATCTTTGTATGGAGAACGGGTGATGGTGCAGAGCGAAGTCTTGCTGGGCACAGTGCTGGCAAAGCCACAGCTTGCTTATGTTGCTTAGTACCAATGTGTATTTCCTTTTGTCACACCTTAGGGTATCAAAGTTAGGAAAAGCTCAGGATATGCACAAATTTCCCTGCTGGTCTCCTTGTCAATACAGATCATCCTAAATAACATTTCATATGTGTCACCCCGGTCAGTCTATGCTCACTTTTTCTGCTGTTCACTTCACTGAAACTTTCCACCTGTTTCCATTCTTTTAATTCCACTCTTGGATCTTTTTTCCCATTCTTTTTCTGTAGAAACACATCCTGTTGAAAATCTGCAGCCACTGCTTTCCTGGGAAACAGCCCTCTGTACCTTGTTGACCCTGCACTGAGGCGAAGCATCAGCCTGATGTTATTATCTGCAAGAGCCCATTTGTCAGAACGTTCTGGCAGTTTCATGTCCCTGATCTTGGACTTTCTGTGGCTCACCATAAAACAAACAACCCTTCTGCCCCCAAAAATTCTCTAATCAACACCTGGCTGCAATCCCTAACACTGAGGTGCTAATTAAAAGCATCGCTGAAAAGGTCAGGCTGTTTCAAGACAAGAACAGAATGTAAGATTAAAGGCAAAAATTAGGCTTGGGGGTGCAGCAGGGGCAAGAAGAATGAGTTGAAAAGCTGCTGCAGTAATTTAACATTCTTCTTTGAAATGTCCTCGTGGCTGCAAGTTCACTTTTGACCTTAGTTTGGGCGCCTTGGGGACTAATTTAGTACAGATTTTCATACCACATTAACTGGCCTCTGCGTCTAGCTGTGAGAGTTTAACAGGAAAGCAAACCTGTTCTGTTCTTCCTGGGATTTTGAGCATATGGCAGAAGTCTTTTTAACTTCCTCTGCTGACAAATTGGGAGTCACTTTGATTTTTGGAGACATTTTTAATTATGTGTCTTTGGTGTTTTGTAAAACCACTGAGTTAAAAATTAATATAGCCCGAAGCAGTCATAAACTCTGTTTCCTCCTACGCAACATAGCAACAAAACTGTTTATCATGTTTTACTGTGTAATTGTTACGGGTCTGCACTCATGTTCATCTTAGCTCTGATGTTTCCTTGATGCCTGGTGGAAAGTTTATTCAATGTTTCTCTCCTGGTGCTTGCCTTAAAAGCTGTTGTGGAATTCCAGAAGCAATCTCTGGATGAAGGGAGCTGGCTGCAAGTTATTTGGGATGGGAATCCTTTCTTGGGAGGAAAGGCTGAGGGAGCTGGTGGTGTTCAGCCTATCAGAAATTACTATTGCTTTTCTTGTATTTCATTGATTTTAATTTCGTCTATTTTATCTATAGACAGTATCTGCTCTGCCAGCATTTCATCAATTGCTTTTTGAAAATACCCCCAGTAACTCCTCCTCGTGTTTAGTCCCTTTCTGCTCTGAACCACATTAAAAAGCTCAGCTTTGTTCTGCAGCCTGCAGTAGCATCATGAAAGGTGATGAAAGAAGAAAGAAACTCCAGCTGCTAATAATACCAACACCTTGAAAATGTTTTGAAAAGTAGGTCCACTGAATGTATTGAAATAAAAGACTAAAGGCTTTGCAGGAGGATGATCCCATTATATCTGGCTTTTTCCTCAGTTTCAGTGCCTTGTTAATGAGAAGCTGATTCTCACTTTCAAATCCATTGCAGTCACTTGGAAGACAGCACAGGGCTTATAGATCAAAATACGTCTATAACTGAAGGAAAAGCTCTCAGAAGCTGGTTTGGCAGACTTTCAGGTTTCTTTCTGTCCAAGTCCAGTGGTCACCAATCAAACAAATGGCTGCAGAATATTGCAACTGATTTCAGACTGAAAGAAAAATACCGTGACTTCATGAATAGAAAAACCTTAATTTCCCAAACCCAAGTTTTTATTCTTTTTCCTTAACAACATTCTGCTCTCCCCGAGGGGAAATCTCGAGACACGAAATAAATGTGTGAATCCATATTCCAGCACTTCATCATAAGCAGACTGAACCTGACAGGTATAGCCTAGGGAGGAGAGAGAAGCTTTCATAAACCTTAAGTAGCACAGCCTGAAATGCTCAGGAAATAAGACAACTTGAAAAAGCATTTAAAAATATACAGGGGGAAAGAAAGGAATATAGGTATCTTTTTCTTGATAGGAAAAATAAGGTATTTTGTAAATGAGCACTAAAATCTTCTTTAAAGTGCTGTTTAGAGTTGAAACATGAAATTATTAACCAGACTTTAAATAAAGGCACAAAGCAAAACTGGTTGTTGGGTGGATGTATTGATTTCTGGCTGTTGGTAACTTACGCTTTTGTCAAAGGTGTTTATCCCTTTAGAATCCCATTCTCTGTTATTGGCCAAATTTTTGTCTTGGCTCTGAGGCTCAAGGGAGAAAAAAATGTATTTCCATTTTCCATGTCAGAGCTAAGAGCACGTATGAAGGTTTTGTACTTACCTTATGATTAGGTCTATATACAGAAAATACCTTGGAAATACCAGTGCTTGGAAAGGCAAAAGATGAAAACCAAAGCAGAGAAGGTTTTAATGAGAAATGTTATAGAAATTCCCTTCAGATAAATATGGCTGTGTGAACTTTCATGGGATAATGCACATGACTGTCCAGATGTTGGTAAAAACCATTTGGTTTGCAGTGCTCCTGTACCTGTTCAGTTCCCTGGTGCTTGAGGATGTGCCGCCTCTGATGGTTGAGAGCAGCTGGATTTATTCTCTGAGTTTAATATTCCCAGATTTTAACGTGTACGACCCTAGAGGACAATTTCTTTAGTTCTGTTTCAGTAACACACACAAGCATGAATAATATGGCATAAGAAATGTTAGTTTTGCCATTCTCTTGAAATACCTTAATCCACCTTGAGATGCTTTCTCTGGGGGAAAACGGAATAACTTTCATAGATGACCATTGCTAAGCTGGGAAGTTCCCTCCTATTGTGACCACTCTGGTACCCTACCACTGTGAATATTTTGACTGCCCTGGTGTTCGCCACCTGTCACTTGGCAGAGTGATCTAAATCAGTTCTTTTTCATGGAAATTCAGGAGTCTATTCTTTGGACAAAGTGAATTAAAGTGGGAAATTCCATCTTCTCTTGTGGCGAAAGCAGAAAAGGAATCTTCTAGCCAGAAGGAGGTCTGGACATTCTCCTTAGCCCTCCTTTCACTGCTGATGTATTTCTAGGAACATTGTTATTGTGTCTTTTTAATGACATTGTCCAAATTAACTTCAGGCTTGGCTTTGACCCTTATAATTTTGTCCCCGCAAAACCTCACGACTTCCCTGTGGTCTCCTGAGTTGTGGGAGGGAAGGCACAGCAGGGAGCTGAAGAAATGAAATGTTGCAGTGTATCTCCTACCCTCGAACTGCTGGGAACCTGATTACACACACACATACCACTCATCGTGGTAATTACATCCAGGGGTACACGGAGGGATGCAGCTGGACCTAAATCAGGCTTTTATATTGGACAAGAACTCCAGGATCACAGAGCCCAGCCTGGAAATGGAACTACGCATTCCTGGCTCAGTGGCAGTGTCTCAAAGCAGCATTGGATGAGGGTGAATGGATTAACTGTATTGAGGAGAAATCAGGCTGTAATTACCAGGAATTCCAAGGGGAAAATTCTTGTTCAAGTGTGTTCTAACCTTTTGTTTTGTGTTTTTTGTCCCCCCTAACAGAGACAAGGAACCGGGGCTGCAAATGGGAAAGACAAGACGTCTGGTGAGAATGGTAAGGGTTGACTTTATTTCTGGATGGAGAATACTGAATAAAATGGAGCCAAAATACTTCTTACTGTAATGACACATGCCTGTAGTGAAGGCTTTGGTGTCATAATTTATCTTTTGATTGTGTTTGAGAAACTGGAAGGGCTTCAGTGGGTTTGTTTGCTTTTTACTTGTATGATTTAACTCTTCACTAGAGTCTATTTTCTGAGTGTGTACTGGACTTCACAGAAGTCAGTGCAGACACAAATAGGGCTAAAATAAGATTAGATATGTGTGAAAAAGACAACAAAAAACACGGTGGGGTATTCTTATGAGCTGCTCCATGAATGAGGAAGGTGAAGAGAAATAAAGTTGCAAAGGACTTGCTCATAGAGTTTCTGTAGTCTGATCAATCCTACCTAATTTTAGGCCCAGAACTAAGATACCAAAGTTAAAATCCACTTCTTTAGAGCTCTTTTGAGTGTTGCCAGAGAGAAGCTATGGATGGAGCAGCTCTCCAGCTATGGAAGGACCAGATGGCAAAGAGGCTCTGAATTTCATCACTGGAGTGAGTCTGGACTCATCTCCACTTCTCCAAGGTGTGACTCATGGGACTTTTTCAGACCTTAACAAAAGGGCTGGCAGAGACCAATTTCAACCTTTGAAGTGGCATGAACGATTCTAATTAAAAAATGTTGATTTTTTTTCCCCCCAGAAGAATGCAAAACTGAATTTTCAGGAAAACAATACTTGTTTAGGTTTTTATCAGCTGAAATCTCATTTCATTTCTTAGAGGAGCAGAAATGCTTTACACACAAGTGATGATCGATTGAAAGCTGGTTGCTATCAGAAACATTTTTTGAAGGAACAGATTAAAAAAATTTGGACTTTTTTTTTAAATACCAATCTGAAAAAGAAGCATCATCAGAAAGAGGATTGACTATAAAATGTGCTCTCTCCTTGTTTGCTCATCCAGTTCTAATTAAAAGAACATGTTCTGTGTCCATCCCATCCCCTGAAAAGCAGGAAAGATCCAAAAGATCCCTTCTCTGAAAATCCAAGGCTCTTCCAATGGGTCATTTGAGCAGTTATTTTGGATATGTGTTTGACCTTTTAAGTGTTGGTCAGAGTAGAATTTTTGGGCCCTTTGAGGCAACGCATCCTAAAGCATTAAGAGCCTTCTTTATGGATGGTTTTCCAATTACAGGGAGGTGACTTTCCCGTAAGGGCTGTTTCTATAATGTTTCAGTAAATGAAATCCGTAGATGATGCTCCCACTATGATAAAACACAAATTGGAGTGGAAAAAAAGAACCCAAATAAATATTTTGGCTTGTTATAGTGTCTTGAATTAGTGGGAACAAATGTACCCTGACAGCAAAGCAATTTGCATTTTCAAGTTAACAGGGAAGGAAAGCAAGCAAAATTATGTCAGCCATTCAGGCAGCATGGGGAGCATGTTTTTCTCTTTTCTGTTTGAGCACATTCTGAACTCAGCTCATTTGCCTTGAATTTCTTTCCCAAATAAAAAATTCTTCCTGAATAAAATCGTCTTGTTGTCAAGTTTAGCTCAGATTTACTGATCCTGCAGCATTTTTAAATGCAATTTTTTTTTTCTTAGTGGGGATTTTGAGTGAGCAAGGGCTGCATCATTAATTCAAAAATATATATGGTTCTAGTTGTAGCATAATTTTATGTATAACATACACAGACAGATGCACAGTTAATCTTGGGCAAATAGATAGCAATTATTTTTTGTAATGAAATTATAGCAGAAAAGCTGTCACCTACATAAAACACGAGAGCAGCAGGGGAGATGGAATAGAGTCCTCTGATCTCCCCGGCCCACATGCTTGCATAAAAATAAAGCAGAATCAGAACTTTGAACCTGAGATTGAATGCTAAATCAAAGAAGCAGAAATGTGTAACTCCTTGTCCTTATTAGCTCTGTGTGGTTAAAACTCAAGCAGTGATTTATTGCTTTGAAAATTGGGGTGTGCTGTAAACCTATGTACACAATATAAATCCTCTGTTCCATGTTTTTCTGGCCAGAAGACTGCAATATGTCCATGTCTGAAATGTTATTAGCCATTTCTTCAAGTGTTTGTTTCCCTGTCAAAAGGAAACTTTCCCTCTTGTTTCCCTCTTGTTGAAAAGAAGGGAGGGTGGAGAAACAAAAAACTCTTTCATCTTGTAAAAAGAAAGGAAAAAAAAAAAGAAAAGTCATACTCTGACAATGTTTGCAAAGGCAAACTGGTCTGGTTGCTGTCTTTGCTCGTGTTTACAGATCAGGAGAAGCTGCTGAAATCTGGCTCAGACAACAAACAAAGATGCTTGGCTTTTCTCAGGGTTTGATTCACACAGTGAGACACTGTGGGGTCGAGCTTTGTTCGCGCATTGCAGTGGAAAATGAATTTTGGGCTGGCCTCTAGGTTAGGTTGAAACTGAAGAAAATAAAATAATGACCATGGCAATCAGCAGTGTCCCTCTTTGAAGACATGTATGGCCTTGCTGTCACCGTGCAGCACTCAGGGAAATTCAGTCTCCGAGGCTTCCTTTTATAGCAGGGATAGTTTGGGCACACACAAATGCGTGTTCTTGTTTGACCTTGGACAGGAACTGCCAATCCTTGACTGGGTTTAGTTCCTGCCCCCACAGCAGCAGTGGCAGCTCTGAGCAAACCTCCCTTCATCTGCAGGGGCTGCTCTGCTGCACATGCAGGATGAGGAGGATGGAAGGGACCACAGAGGGACATCTGGTGTCACCTCCCTGCTCCCAGGGCACAGGGCTGTGTCCAGAGGGCTCTGGAATGTCCCCAGGAAGGAGTCCCCAGCCCCTCTGGGCTCTGCTCAGGGCTGGCACTGCCCAGGGCAGAAGCTGTGCCCCTGTGCAGGGGAATTGCTGGGCTCAGCCCCTGCCCGTGGCTCTGGGGCCATTGCTGGGCCTGGGGCAGAGCCTGGGGCTGCTCTGCCCTCCCTGCACACAGGGACAGACAGGGACAGACAGACAGGGACAGACAGGGACAGACACAGGGACAGACAGACAGGGACACACAGGGACACCCAGGGACCCCCATGGCTGAGGCCCCTCTCCCTGGGGCTCCTCTCCAAGCTGAGCAGCCCCAGCTCCCTCAGCCTCTCCTGGGCACGGAGATGCTCCAGGCCCTTCCTCAGCTCCAGGAGCTCCCGGCCCTGCTGTGCTGAGGAGCCAGGGCTGGGCACAGCACCCAGAGGTGCCCCCAGGGCTGGGCACAGCACCCAGAGGTGCCCCAGGGCTGGACACAGCACCCAAAGGTGCCCCAGGGCTGGACACAGCACCCAGAGGTGCCTCAGGGCTGGGCACAGCACCCAGAGGTGCCCCCAGGGCTGGGCACAGGGGCAGGATCAGCCCTGCCCTGCTGGGAATGCCCATCCCCGTGTCCCCCAGGATGCCAGTGCTGTTCCTGCCCCCAGGACACTCTGCTGGCTCAGGGACAGCTCGGGGTCCCTCAGGACTGCCCCATCCTTCTCCAGCAGGTCAACCCGGGCTGTGCTGGTGCCTGGAGTTATTTATTCCCAGGTGCAGGACCCTGACTTTGCCCTGGTTGTATTTCAGACAGTTCTTTTCTGCCCACCTCTCCAATCTGTCGAGGTCTCTCTGAAAGCCACCACAGCCCTTGGGTGGATCAGCTGCTCCTCCAAGCTCTGTGTCGTCATCAGACTTGCTGAGGAGGCTTCTGCCCCTTCATCCAAGTCACTGGTACACAAATTAAACAATCTGGACCCACTATTGAACCCATAACCTCACTGGGACCTTGAAGGACCTCAGTCCACCTGCGATGCTTATTTGTGAAACTGCAAATGTAACTTGGAAACCTGTTACATAACGCTGTTCTCTGTGGTGGAAAATCCAGAGGGAAGACAGCACTGCTATTCCTACATAGCTCAGTGTGGGATAAGAAGCTGTAATTCCTTTATGCTCACCTGGTTTGATTAGTTGGGACAATCATATTTGCAGATGCAAATATGAAAACAGAATGTTCCCCCCTGATTATTCTCAGTGAATAAGTGATTCTTCTCTGTGACCTTGGCAATGTCACAAAGTTCTTTTGTAGGTTAACACTTGTCACTTCTTGTTCTTTTTCACATTGCCCTGTGTTGTTTTTTTTTCTCGTGGTGTAATTTGCAAGCTGCTCTCATGCAATCTACTCTTTAATAGCCCGGCACAACTGCCAGGGAAACAATTGCATCAGAACCAATTATTTCCATCTTCAAATTTAGAATCGCTCTTTTTCCTATTAATAGATCTCAGCCTTTCTTCTCAAAGTACATAAAGCATGTGATTATTAATTGGTATTAATAATTTTTCTTGGAAGATGAGGTTTATCATTCAGTTACATGAATATTTATGATAACAAAGTAAGTGTTTTCATGGGATGGATTCTGTGCCTTCCTGGCTCTGAGTGAAATGAAAATGAGTAGGTTTTGCATGAACTGAGATGTCATGATGGATTAATCCAATCGCAGCAAGATGGTCAGTTGTATTTTCAGTTTCTTCTCATTCCCAAACACTTGTCAGTGTATGAGCTCTGCTTCAGGCCATTCAGAAAATTATACATGAATAAATATTCTGTGTTTCATCCTGTCCATGAGATGCCTCTATGTAAAAGATGAAGATACAGTAGAGTTAATAAAGTAAATTCTTATATTTTACATCAAAAATGGAGTCAATTCAGTCTGAATGCTTCTAGAAAACATTAAGGGTAAGGGTAAGTAATTGCAAAGCAATTCTGTGTAGAAAAATAAAGCTCTCTCTCTAGTAAGCTTTCCTGGTGTAGGGATAGGCATCTTGCAGTGTTATCAGCAGTCCATTCACCCACTCCCTCTATTCAAGAAATTTGGGAAATTCTGCTCACTGCACTCAGGAATAAAAAAAATTCTTGCCAGATCTGACAGAGTGAATAATAATATTCATAGTTATTTATGTAGAGTGCTTAGCTTAATAGAGCTTCCATTCCTGGCTAGAGGCCAGGATCATTATTGTAGTGTGGGCTAATATAAATATCTCTTTAAGAACTCAAAATTAATTTTCCACTAATATTCTCCAATGACTGCGTAAAAAATGTGCTGGTTTTGGGAACAGCCCTACAAATAAACTTACTGGTGGAAAAAACGACTCCGAGGAGGGAGGGTAACTTGTATAAATATTCAAAGGACCTCATGGAACATGGTTTGCTGTATCTCCCCGGGCCTAGAGGTCACATTTTTTTTAGTCCAAGGAAAGGACAGAGCCTGAACTGCTGCACTGCAATGCTCATGCATTTTCTTTCCCACAAAACATTGCCTGTGTGGCAAAAGATGAATCTTCAGTATTGCAAGCAACTGCTGAATCAATGTAAAAAAAACCACCCAACCCTTCCAAACTGCTGCTCGCTGATATTTCACCCCCACAGCACTAATCAGAAGTTAGGATGGAGAGTATTGGATGAAGGTAATTAATATTGAGTTTTCCTGGGTGATAGGTTGAGAGCTGGCAGGGAAATTAGCTTGCCTTGTTGTCTCTTTTCACTGTGGTGTTCTAAAATTCTCTCATCCCTTTTAAGTGGTGCTTCAAGGGATTTGATCTCCCAGTAATGCAGTCTCTCTTGTTCTGCTTTCAACCTATATCCAAAGCCGAATTCTGCCCTATTTCATCCAGTCTAGTACTAGTGGGGTTTTGGGAAGTGAAATGAGAATGATTTGTTGTACCTCATCCCACATCTCTTAAAATAAAAAGTCAGTGCCTCAGCAACATTCCCAGACGTGTCTGCAACCACCAAATACCATAACACCTTCACAGAGCCTAAATCCAAAAGTGTCTGAACCCTCAGCACGGTTACATAAGTTGTGTTCGGTCATGTACGGATCACTCAGGCTCAGAGAGAGGTGTAAAAACCCTGTGAGAACTCAACACTGTGATCTGGAGCTGAGGGTGGATCAGATGAGAGGAGAAAAAGTCCCAAGTGAACACTTCTAGATGAATCCCATCTCAAGGCGTGGCAAAAACACTGCAGGAAACTGCTGAGTTGCAGTTTAGGCATTTTCCTGGGGACAGCTGCACGTAAAGTTTGTCCAGAACCAACCCCAGGATGTCTGAGGTCCTCCCCTGGCCTGGTTCTCTTCTTTTGCCCATCCTGGTGTTTTCATCAAGGAATCTGCCCAAGGAATGTGCCCATCCCTGCAGCGGCCAGCAGGGCTCAGTTAAAGGCAGATTGAGCCTTTAATAACGAGGCTCTGGGATTGTTCACAGACCTTCCCTGGGGAGGATGCTGAGAGGAAGAGAAGGGAATTACAGATGAACTTTATTTCCTCCCCTAGGTGAATTTCCATTTCTGGAGGCCAGGGATGAGCATGAGTCCTCTCCAGAGGGATGCTCTGTGCTTATTTATTTGGAGTGATGAAGGCAGTAAAGGATTATTCAAAAAAATTCTCTGAGCAACAATTTTTGGTGTTTATCCAGCAACAAAACTTCTAAAGTGATGATTTTTGTGTGTGTTTGAGATAAAGTGGGCACCTTCTGCACTGAAACTTCACCTACACCCACGTGTGCCTGTCCATGTGCAGTGACCATCTGGTTTCATGGAGAGGAGCCTCGGGGGGAGTTTAATCAATGTATCTATCTAAACTGAAATAAGACTTCTGAAAGACTAGATATTGTTCTTATTTTTCTGTTATCTGTCAAGTTGGCTTTGACACTGTGCATTACAGCTGCACCTCATCTGGTAATGAGAAACGTTCATTTTTTAGAAGTTTAGGCAGAAGCATCTTTAAAATAAAAACCAAAAAAAAGATAGCATTAAAAGTTTCATCAATTAACAGCAGTGCTCTTGTAGTCTGGCTTGTGCCCTGGCTCTGGAATTCCCCTTAAGTTTTCATTTTGTGTATGATTTATAACCACTCTCATGACTCCCAAATAAGTCCATCTTCCCACACAAAGAACATAGCACTATCCAGAAGACGGATGTCTGTCAGTATGTTACTGTATAATGTTAATTATGCAGCTTTTTCTTGCATGTTTTGGGTTTCTTTTTTTCTTTTTTAATGCAGAAGTCCCACAAGGAAAAGAAAACATGCAGCAGAACAGCACAAGCATAGAATAAAAAAATTCAGCTTTATAAACCTGCTTTTTAAGGACTTAAAAAAATGGGAAATGATTTCAAAACATAAAGCTTCTATTAACTGGTACCTTTGACACGGAGAATCTTCACACTTAATACTTGTGCTACCAATGAATCTGTCTAGGTACTTATATGGTCCTCACCACCATAGTAACTGAGAGTCTTCCAAGTATTTAAAAATAGAGATAACAATAACAATTCTTGCCCTGGTCCACCTCTTTCTTTCCAGCTCGCCAGGAGAACAACTTGATTAATTTATGGGATCTTTGTTTTGCACACAGTGCCTGCACACAGCTCGGGAACCTTGTGTGCCTGCGTGGATGCCATTTCTCGAACTGAGTGCATCCAAAAATCCTGCATTTCTAAAAATGTGAGAGATGAACACATGTATAGGAGTTATATATATTGCTGTATGGTCCCTCACAGTCTGCTCCTTTGCTGGAGGCAGAAGTCAGTAGAACTGCAGGATTCCTGCAATACTGAGATCAGGAGAAGTCCAAGGAAATCATCATGAGGTGCCTCATTCAAGCAGGCATTTGAACACCTGAAAGGTGGTGGTAGCCAGCTCCTTACTGAGAAACTGTCTGCAAAATCAGCCAAGGTCATTAGGGGGGAAAAAAAAAAGTCCGTGGTTAGAAATGAAGAAAAAATGAAATTGAGCAAAAGAAAAGAAAGCTGTGGTGATGCTGGTAGGTTTTGCCTTTTGGATTAGTCATAAATATGCTGGAGTTCCCATCAAGTGTTAACGAGGAAAGACAGAATTGAAATGATGCCTTTGACAAGTGCCATATTTCTTCTGGAAATCAGCCTGTAATTATCAGTGAGCTGCCTGACTGTGCACCAGGGAGAAGGAGCCTTCTCTCTGTGACTGGCACATAACTGGCTGGCTTCCACAAATGTGCACTGCCTGGAAAATGTGTTTTTTTGGGAGCAGGAGCCTTTAGTTCTGCTCTGGTGCTGGTGTGACCTAAAGGGAGGACACAGCTCAAGCCAGCCCCTCGATAAATTTGGTAACACCTATAAAGTGACCTCTGAAATGAATCTGCCCCTGCATCATCAGGGGTGGTTTGGGGTGTGTCAGGATTAGGAGTCAATGGGTTATGGGAGCTGGAATATTTACATTGGGAATCCATGGAGCTGGGCTGTCTGGCACAGCTTGGAGATTTATTTCTCCACATTCGTTCCCCGACACTAACAACAGATGATTAAAAGGCTACAAGAGGTGCATATAGCTGAGCAGCGTGGTTTTTTTTAATTTAGTGGAAGTGAAAAATGAAAGAGGAACACAATCAATGCCCAACAGTGGTTACCAGGATTTACTGTTGTGGAAACATCACTTTTATTTTAGACTGTACACACATGACTGTACACAGACCTGCTTTACTTCACACAGGCTTGTGTTTTCTTCTTTCTTGTTGGGTTTGTAAATGGAATGAAAATACTTTTCCTACTTAAGAGCTCCTCCGTTAGCAATCGGTAAATGATTAATCATATTTTTTTTTTCTGAAGGTTTTTAAGATTTTAATTTGTAGCACACAGCTGTCTTCAGGCACTTAGCTCGATGCTCCAAAATTAGCTTGTAATTTGGTGTTATCAGGCTCCCTTGTGTAAGCAGGCACCAGAATTTAGAACAGCAGGAGTGTTACAGACATGATGAAAATGTGGTCCTTTGCTGAGCTGGTGGCCAGAACAACAAGCAGGAAGGAAGCAGATGCTGCATCAGGAACCAGCACAACACTTCACCTTCAGCCCCTGTGCTCAGAGTATTTCAGGACCTTATATAAAATACTCAAATTGCTTGTCCAAGGGAAGAGAGGAGTGTCTCAAAGTCAGCCCCACACTTGTCTTGGGTTCCTGTGCCTCTCTCTGTAAGTTTGGGTTGAAATTCTTCATGTCTGGCTCTTTGGGTGCACATCCCTGTGAGAGGCCTAAAGCTCTGTTTATTCTCAACAGAGAAAAATGTATTTTTGGTGACATTTTTTTGTGTTTATCAGAATGAACTCCTCTGGAGAGCCTGGTGTTCATAGATCTTAATTTGATTTAGGCTTCTAATTTGCTTAGCTCTCTCAAGGCTGAGGAATTTTTGAGTAATACTAATATTACAAAATAATAAAAATAATATAATCATAAATATAAGAGGTTTTTGTCTATCTCTGGAGTTAAGTGGATGCTCAGCAGGGTATTTCAGAATGTCTGGTTCATACCTAGACACTTAATTTTTCCTTAAATCATCTCAAAGCACTCCATCCTTATTCAGATTTGAGTTATTCTGACCACCTTGCGCCAGCTCTCACAGCCATTTTCTCTGTGGAAATACGGATGTGAAAACAACAAAATATTTTCTGGCTTGAGGATTTTGTTAGCCAGGATACTGAATTCGATGGAAGCATTTGCTTTAGCCACGCACTCTTAGTATTGGTTCATCTTTCCCCCAACCCACAGTGAATAGGAAAGACTGAGAAAAATACATATTTTCCAAGGAGGAATTTCCAAGAACAGAAGAAAGTTGGGTAGCACCGGATATAGAAAAGGCATTTTGAAAGTCACAGTGGAAAAAAAATAGGGCAGGGTGCTCTGGCAGCTCCTGGGAGATGCTGTGGATATTCCAGAGCTGGAAATCAGCTCTCAGCACTTCTCCAGGGTCTCACAGTGACATTATTTAATCACCGTTGATGAATGAGTTCTCTAACTGTATTTTGAGTATCTCATCTTTCATTCTAATTTATACCTAAAACCTCCTGAGACTGCTGGTTGACTCTAGGTGGAGAAAGCATTAATTATTCCTTAGGTTTTAGTGAAACACTGGCACTCCATAGTGACCAATTTACTACTCCTTTAAAAGCTGCCAATAAAAGATGGACATGTACAAATATATTCATTAGCAGAAACTAATTAAAACCCAGGCTAATAGCCAGGAGCACAACACGTTACTGCAGGATTTTGGAATTCATTATGTGCCTGTGCTAATCCAACAGTAACTATCACTGCAGCTCCTAATCTAAGTTAAAGATCTCATACTGATAGACACCTAAAATTTACAGTCCCTGTTCCACTAAAATCCACCTAATTGTCTTTACTGCTCAAATTTTAGATCTGAATGTAAACGGAACAATTTAAACAATTGATTTTTTTTTTCCCCTTTTTTGGTCAGCAAACCCAATTATTTCCTTCCTCCCTTCCTTCCTTCCTCTCTCCCTCCCTCCCTCCCTTCCTTCTGAGAATTTCTGACCCAGGTGTCTGACAGGAAGCAGGGATTGGCCATGGAGAAGATTCTGGGCTACAGGAATTAGCTGTGGAGAAAATTGTGAGCTCCATCCTTTGTTGTGAGGTAGAACCAAGCAGAAGGGTGGGAGAGGTGAGATTAATTAAGCCTGAGGAATTGTTTATTCTTCTGGCCTTTGATTTCAGAGCTCAGTGTAGGTTATCAGGTGTGGTACCTTTGAGGGAAGGTGTGGATGCACCTGTCTGTATTCCAGACCTCCAGCTGCATTTGGGTCCCATCCTGAGGAATGATGGGGGCACATAAACCCTCATCCTGGCTTAGCCAGGTTCAAACAGCACAGGTGAGGATCAGACAACCTCCTTTTCACCTCTTCAGGGGGCAGAACCCATCGAGGGAAGGACATTGAGACAGAGCTGAGCTAGATCCAAGGCTGTTTGGTGTCCTGAAGCAGCCACCTCTGGGTCTAGCAGCCAGCAGAATAATTACTAGCAGAAAATGTGTATTTTAATCTCACCTAATGATTGTATTCAAGCAGACGGCTGTATTTGTCACTGGCAGAAATTTCTTGGTGACCTTTCCAGTGAATCTGCCCACAACAAAACTCCGTGTCTCTGGTGAGAGCTCTGTTTCTGTTGTGTGAGCTCTGCCTCTGGCAGGCAAAGATGTGGAGAAACTGGGGGAAAAAAAGCATTCCTGGCTTATTTTAGCCAAGCAGGTAAGAGACAAATGGAAGATGTGGAGGTTTGGACCTTTTCTGTCCAAGGGTGATGGATGCTGTCAGCAGAGGACAAGACATTGGCTTTGCCAATCAATCATTCTCTCCATCAGCACGGCTTGGTCTCATCTCAGACAAACTTCTTTAGCTTCAATTCCTTCCTCTGTCAAATTCAAGAGAAAGAAACAGCTTTTCCAGACCCCAGTGGGAAGAAGTGTGGAGATTAATGACCCATAAACAATAGTGTATATTCCTGTGCCATTTGCCCAGCGGGACCAGGTGTGGGAGGGTTGGTGGACGTTGTTTGCTCTCGCTTGCTGGACCTCTTTGAAGCTTTTCCAGAGCTGTGCCAGAGAAAAGTGTCACAATTCTTGTTTAAGTATTCATGGTTTTCAAAGGAGGGACCACAGAAATAAAAAGCAAAAGACTTAAGTCATGAGATGGAATCCTCCAGAGGTTCCTCAGCTCAGAACCATTCCATTATGGAAGGACATCAAAAAGGAAATGTAATTTTTGGCAATTCCCCCCATTCCTCCCCATGCCACGGGCAAACCTTGGGAACAGCAGTCTAGAAGCTGTTCTGGGATGCAGCAGAGTTAGTGTAGAATTTTAGTCTCTATTCATCATCTTAAGAAGATTACTGCAGCTAACATTAGCATTTTTGCTCTTACATGGTGGACTGGCTGAAGTCCAGACTGAGTTGGAATTAGAATACTTCTTTCTTCCTTTTATTAGTTCTTTTTCTTCTTGCAGTAGAAGATGGTGAACACAAAAGAAGCCAGTGAAGAAAGCTGCATCAAGGGACACCAGTGCTTTGTGGTTTCTCCTCATGTAACTGTTTATTTGAGCTTTTAATTCCAACTCAGTTTGGTTCTAAGTTTCAGGTTTAAATGAAATTAAATACAAGCACATTCACAACTGCCATTATTTTTGAGTGGGTGCTATGTGAACCTCTAAGATGTTACTGTTTTCCTCTCCAAATTATAAATGTATCCAAATTTACTTGAAACTTGGCATGAAAAGGTTTTATAACTACCATAAATTTGACCCTTGTTTTGAGTCTCCCACAACTCTTTGGACATCACAGTAATTTTCTGTGGCTGTAAGTAGTTTCCTGCAGGATTCTGTAGTACTATGGTGCATATTTGGGGCTGAATTTCTCGTCTGAACTTTCAGAGTAGAAACCAACAATTAACCTGAGCTGAATTAGAGAGCAGCTGCTTTTATTCTGCTGTGCATTTGTGGGGGTTCTGGCCTGGCAGCAAAAGGCTGAGTTTATTTTTATTTATTTCAGTGTAATTGCTGAGATAGGGAGTGATGCAGCCCAGAGCTGCCAGCCTCCTATGCTGGTGTCAGGGATACCTTTTGTTGTTGTAAGTGATGCTGTCTGAATGTGACAAAACACTTGATAAGCTTGGCCAAGCGTGCCAGAAAACAAAACAAAAGCAATGTGGATTTTCAGTCCAGGCAGTTCCAAAAACCCCAGGGTGTTCTGCCCCCACCAGTGAGTTGTTTCAGGAGAAAATCCGATCAATTTGGTTAAGAAAAAAGAAGAGAGTTTTGCTTTTTGCTAGTCAGGAGAGGCTGCACAGATTGAGGTGAGCACTAGAGAACACTCAGAGCCGTGGTGTACATTGCCAGAGCTCTCCTGGCAGTGGTTTCTGCTGGTTTTTAGGCCCAAGAGACATTCACTCACAATATTGAAGCTTTTAACCAGTCACTGGCTTGTGTAAGTAGATATTTTCCTGCCACTGAAACCTCTTGTTACAGGCAATGTGAATGTGCCCATGGCAGTGAGATGAAGCCTGTGGTGCTCTGGGGATGCTCTGAGGTGATTCTAAATTCCTGGTCCTTCCTGCCAGGCAGGCCAGGCTGCTGTGATGGGTCAAGCCAGTTATTCCTTACTTTCTTCATAAAACCTGAGGTTTTTCTTTCATCTTTTCCACAAGTAGGGTCTTCTCTCTCTGCCTGTCTTCCTGTCCCCCTCATTTCTTCTGTCTCACCTCTCATTCCTTCTCCCCCAGAGAATTTCATGTCTCTTCAGCACAGCCAGATCAAGTGCTGCTTCTCCCTCTCCTGCCTAATTTCCCCTTCTGTTTTCCCAGGCAAATTTGCAGTCTGGCTCATTAGTAAAGAATATTCATTTGCCAAAATGAGGGTTCCCGACTAATCCTCTAATTTGGGATTGTAGTGACCCTCACCTGAAGTTTCTCATTCCTCTCCAGTCTCACTAAAATTTTCCCAGACTACATTTAAGCAAGGGCCAGGTGAGGAATCACCTGGAAGGAGAAAAACACCTGTAAGAGACAAAGCAGTTTTTAATGCAGCAGAATCAGAAACAGGAAGGAAGGAAGGAAACAATTGGGTTTCCTGAGAAAAAAAAAGGAAAGAAAAATGTAATTGTTCTGTTGACATTCAGATCTAAAATTCAAGCAGTAAAGACAATTAGGTGGGTTTTAGTGGAACAGGGACTGGGGTGTGCTGTATCCTGTGCATTCTGCACATGCCAGCACTTTGGAGGCAGTGAGGGATGTGAGTCTCAAGTCCTTCCTTGCACCAACCAAGCTTGCGTTTTCTGAAGCAGAAAGGTTTAGTCCTGTTTCCAGATGCTTGTAAGCTCATGTCCTTGTAATCCTCAGAAACACGGGGAGGAAGAATGGGTGTCTCTAGATCAGAAAACACGGGCTGGAGAGACGATCTGAGGTTGGCCAGCCGTGTGTGTCAGCTCAAATGCTGTTTCTGATCAGCTTTATTGACAATTTGACATGTCTCTAAATCCAGACAGACCGTAAAAAGTGCCTGTCAGGGTTTAAATTCCCACAAGGGAAAATGTTTTCTAGAGAATTTTTAAATAAGTAGCAGAGATAAGTCTAGAGAAATACTCAACACAGAATGTGTAAAGCACTACTCAGATTAATTTCTGTCTTCCATGTAATCATTTTAAGTGACTCAACTGTGTTCAATTTTTTTCCTGTGCTTAAATCTTCAAGAAATCATTGGCAACTCCAGCCGAGTAACATTCACCCTCTGCTATTGATCTCTTTTAAAGGTTTTCCAGCTATCCATAACTTTTATTTCATTTAGTTTACATTCCTTCATTGGTATTATATGCACTTACTTTGTTTATTGCAATCTGCACTGGTGGCAAGGCCGATTAACAGCTGCTGAACTCCGCTGGTTAAAAGCTCCCTTTTCAGTTGTACACAACCTTGCCAAAATCCAATTGCTCAGGCTGGAATTTGTCATTTTGATTGCTTGCCTCAGGCAGAATTATTTTGGAAGGGTTCAGCAAAGTCATTCCAGTAATTTCCAAAAATGAGGTTTGAGCTAAATGTTAGCACATCAAGAAATTAAAAACAATTTCTGATGGCCTTTTGTTTGACTGCTCTGAGTCTTTGTCATTTTGAGCAGAAATGTAAGATTTGTCATCTGGGATGTGACTTTTCTATCTGCTATAGAGGCCAAGTTATAAATGTTTAGAAGGACAAGTCTTACGTTTGTGTGAGTTCAGTGAAGCAGTTAATTATCGGGTTTTTTTCTGTGAAAACTCAACATTGCTGAGCCAAATAGTAAACACTAAAGCAATTAAACCAACACTGTCTTTGAAAGGCTTAAGGAAATCATAGTTTTCCTTAATTGCTGCTACATTCAGCAATGCTTTGGCCAGGAGCTGAAGCTCAGGGTGGGGTTGTGCCCTTTCTGTGCTCCCAAAAACATCACAAGTGCTTAGGAAAAAATGTGCCTCTGTCCTTGGAATCAGAGGGTCCCAGAATCTGAGCAGGGAGGTCAAAGGATGGAATGACAAAGGAGTTCAGTAGGTCTGGTGAGGAAGCTGGAACCACAGAGGATTAGGCAGGATTTGATATTTTGGGATGGGAACCGGGACCAGGAGGGAGAAATGTGGATTGGGATGTGAGGACTGGAGGGCAGAGCAGGAGTTGGCTGGTGTGGGAAGGGGCTGGGCTGGAATTTTGAGGTTAGAGAGTGTCCTGGTGCAGTTCTGGGGGGCAGGAGTAGCCAGATGAAGACACAGCATTGTTGGGGTCTGCTGTGAACCCTGGTGACCATCAGGGCTGGCCCTGAGCTGGGACAGAGGAGGTGGAACAGGAGCAGCCACCACATCTGAAGGCATCAGAGTTTTCTCACTGTTCCTTTCCCGTCAGCTTCATGCCTCCTTCCCCCAAAGTAATCAAGTTCATTCCCTTTCCTGCTGATTCAGGAACAGGACAGCAGCCTCCCACCATTGCCAGTTACTCCATTAAAACTGGTGTTGGATTTAACAGTTCCAGGCAGCTGTGCTGAGGAGCCATGTGGGTGTCCATATGTTGCATCAAAATACTTTTTTTTTTGCTTTAAATCTAGGAAACACTGTGCTCCAAAGACCATGAAAGTTTCAATGTCAAAAATTAAAGTTGTCCACTAAATGATTCAGGTAATTTTGCCTAATGGTATCACTTAATTTTGTCATTTATTAACTTTCTCGTGTTGAATTTTGCAACCTGAATGTTCTTTTAAGATAGCTTTATGTGTGCAATAAACTTACAGCTGAAGCAGGAGAGAAACCTTTATCCCCCGGCCTCAGTTAGATTTTCATGTCAATTAGTCTATCTGGCACAGGGTTTAATAACTTTCTAATTGCAATTGCAGCACTTAGCTAAATCAATGGCTACCCCTTCTGATAAAATTGATTTTAAATAGCTGTTGTTAAAAGGCACCAGGTGAAAACTTAGTGAGGTGGAAACCAAGATAAGATGAATAGGAACCCTCCTTTTCTTCTAGACAGCTCATATTAATAAAGCTTGCTTTTTGTTTTGCCTTAACATGTTTTTGCATTGAAAAAAAATTTTGAAGTTACAGAGGAAACTTTCTGAGCTTCCTTTGAGATGTTGCAGGATGGAAGGATGAAAAGGGGTGACAGTCCCTTCTGGAGAAGGAGACAGGGAATGACAAAAGGGATTTGTTCCAGCTCTGAGGACTGGAAAGCAGCAAGGCTGGAGGGCCAGTGTGGTACCTCACACACCACTTGGCTGGCAGCTCAGAAATGCACCACATTTCCAGCACGTACAACCTTCCTTTGTGTCCTCACTGTTCTGTGTGGGTTTGTTAAGTGCACCATCTGTCAGGATAATGAGACCATTTTCACTTCCCTGCTCCATAACCTCCTGATGCAGATAAAGAGCTCGGAATATGGACCTGCTTTCTCCTTCCGCAGGGGCTTTATTGGAAAAACATGCTTGCTTTTACCTACATTAAAAAAAAAGAAAAATCAGGTGTGTGGGTGTGATTAATCAATACACAGGCTATAAAAAGGTGGATACTCCTCCTTGCTACATACCTGAGAATAAGCCCACTGCAAAGCAGCCTTAATGATCTACACTTTAGTCAGATGCTTGTCAAATTCTTGTGAGAACATAGAACTGCACTCTTAGGGGAGAACAACCCCTCCACCCTTTATCTGAAATAGCATCGAGTTTAAAAGAGGATGTTGCTGAGTCAGTGCCTAGGACCTGGGTTTGGAATTCGGGTTTTTTATGAGATGGGGGAAAGGGAAAAAAAACCTGCAGAAGCAGGATTTGAAGTACTGTCTAGTGGCTTTGGAGCCCGACCTTGCTCATTATCTCTGCTGCTTTGGAAAGGCTTAGAAAATTAAATTACCCTACAACCATCAGCCCTCACTCAATAAATACAGAGGCTAAAGGCAGGGACAAGAAATCCCACAGAGCTTTGGTATTGACTTGTTAGGATTCCAGGCTTTAGCCTCCCATACAGTAACTGCCTTTAGGTAATGACCAGGCTGCTCAGAAGGACACCTTGCCCTTCTGGATTCATTCCCCCTCTTTTATAGGATCTGTTCACTGCCATTTTTTATTCCCTTATGCTAAACAGTAAATTGTCCTGTGTGACAATAAGGTCTTTTCTATTACTCTAGGGCAGGAATTAATGGAGAGCAGAGCTGTGCTCCAGTTCTGTCTCAGAGCCAGTAGTTGTGTTCACCTCAGCAAAAGTTTCCACAAGAGGGGAGGGGAAAGAAAAGAACATGGCAAGGATGTGTGGTGGGGCTGTATTTCTTCCCTTAAGGAATGATGAAGCTGTAACTTGTGTGCTTTGGCATGTAAGGAACATTTGAGTGTAATTGTGCTGTGAAATCCAAATTCTCTATTGAGTGCACTGTTGGGGAGCTGCACCAGGAGGTGGTCACTGTGTTTTTCTGAGCTCTGCATGCAGATCCCATTCTCATGTCAGTGTTCCTTGGCTTGGTTCAGCCATGAGAACCATGCCAATACCTTTTCAAGTGTTCCTCTCTTCTACAGATGGCCACCCAGCACATCTGACTCCCACGTTTTATTCCTCCTGCATTCTCAGAGCTGTTTTGGCTGCCTTTGCCACATGCTGGGTGCAGCAAGGTTCCTTGGAGCACCTCCACCCTTCAGGATGGCAGCAGCTGGCTCATTCTTAGCTTAGCAGCAGAGCAGAGGTTTGGTAGTGGAGGTTTGCTGTACTTGAATTCAATTACAGTTCTCACAGAAACTGTCATTTGGCTGCTTGTTCACATGAAGCATTTGATATTGCTTGTCGTGGTGTTAGCTGTAATCCCTTATTAGAGGTAGAGAAGGAGTCTTATTGATGTACACATAAAGGCACACAGTGTACACAAAAATTCACTATCTCTCAATTAAATTGAAAGGAGAGCGAGAGGTGCTGATACAGGTTTTTTTTGTCTGTTCAACTATATTTCTATAAAAAGAAAAGTGTATGCACACTGTTCAGTCAGCTCCTGAGGGAGCATGAGAGGATCCAGATCAGCTGCAAGACTGGCAGCTTCCCTGGCCATGTCAGCAGAGGGAACAAATGTTCATTCTGACCCTCTATTGAAGGTGAACTGTTCTCTCCTTCTCATCCCATGGGATCAGAGCACACGGATGGAAGTTGTGTGAGAAGGTGTGCCAACCTTTATTCTATTTTCTTCCTTCCTGGAGCAAACAAGATTTCTTAGCTGCTGCAGTTTCAGTGTAGTACCTTTCATAAGGGCTAAATAATTCATTTCATTTGAAAGAATTTCTCATGAAATAGCAGATAAGTGTGTTCATCTGAAATTCTACAGTATGTAGCGCAGGCACTACTCAGGCTCAGGCAATGTAACTCATTTAAAGAACAATATCTACATCTGAACCAGTCCCTCTGAGCTGCCTTTACAATTAATAGAGAACTAACCAGTACAGGAAGGGGATTCAAGGGTGAGATTCATGCTGTCCAAAAAATGTTGGAACTGCACCCTTGAAATCCTTGCGTTTCTTCATTGGTGTCTTTCTAAGCACCTAAAGGAAGTTTGGCTTCCTTCACAGCCGGACTTGGTGATCTCAAAGATTTTTTCCAACCTAAATGATTCAAAGTCAGATTAAGGATTTTTTCCCCCTAGGAACTGGCCAGAGCTTTTTACCTAGAATCTGGTTTTGAAATATTTGGCTTAATGAGCTTCTGCAGAACATGTAACATGGCTTTCCACGTGGCTCTTGGCAAGACAGCCCAGAACATGCTGACGGTACCCTCCAGTATTTAATTCCTTCTCATCCTTTTTCAGAGCCACGTTGCCACTGGATCTTAATTTATCTCCCCTGTGCTGCTGTTTCAGTGTTAATCCTACATTCTCCTGAGGAGCCCCCCTCCTCTCTTCCTAAGAGTTAAGCAAGCCAGCCTGCAGGGGACATAAACAGAAAATGTGGCTTTTTGCGCTCAGTGGAGACACGGTAAACTCAAATTAATGATTCTGTTCGGGGAAGAGCCCAAGCAAAAGAAAATAGTGGAAATTTCCTAGAACCAGCCCTCCTGCAACAGGATTTCTTTGCTTTACGGTGGAAAACTACAGCTGGGTGATTGCTTTCAGGAGTCAGAGATGTTAAAATTCTGTACCTTTTGTGAGAAAATTTCATCCTGTAAAACTTCTGGTCAGACTGAATCTATCCAACACTCTGGCTGAACTTGTGGATGGTAGAGCAGAAGTGACAAAGCCAAGTGATGCAGGAGCATGTGAGACCCACTGGCAAGCCAAGTTTCATGGTAAATCAATGTCTATCAGAGTTTCCTGGTCTTTTCTCAGGCTCCCTTGGAGCTGCTCCAGAATCCGGGATTTTGTATCCATCACATCTCTCCTGGGGCTCTCCTGAAGGGATGAGTTTGGTTTTGGTTTTGGATTTGGAGGGGTGACAAACTTTCTTTTGCCAAACGCTCTCCTAAAAGAATGTGTTAGAGCAGGTTTGGTACTTCTATGGGTATTTTTAATCTCAGAAGCTCCACTTCTACCCAATTATTGACTAGTTGCCTCCACAAGCATCCCTAAACTGACAGATAATGCAAGATGTTAAAAAAACATGGTACATGTATTAAAGCAGTGGCTTGTTTTGTGGTGTGATTGTGCTAAATTAATTATCCTATCACATCATGGAGCAATGCCCACGTTTGTGCAAATAAAAGCTGCGCTGTTTTGCCATTAATAAAGTTGTTTGTTTCTTGCACTTAATCTGTGCAGTAAAGTGAGTGCTTCTTACTGATAATATTTACAAGGCTTAGAAGATACTGAAATGGAATCCTATAATGGTTTGGATTGGAAGAGTTCTTCAAGCTCATCTTGTTCCAACCACCTCTTCCATAGGAAGGGAACATCCACGAGACCTGGATGCTCCAAGCCCTGTCCAGCCTGGCCTTGGGCACTGCCAGGGATGCAGGGGCAGCCACAGCTGCTCTGGACACCCTGTGCCAGGGCCTGCCCACCCTCACAGGGAATAATTTCTCTTCAATATCTCTTTTGCTTAAGAATGTGATATTGAATGGCAAAGCTCAGTTCCTGTACCTTACGGTGTGCACCTCTGAGTGTGGGATTAAGTCATTTGTAATTAAAACCTGTCATGGATTTTACAAGAGGAGAGTGTTTTCTCACTGTCACTTTCCAAGTGCTCATAAAGTAGTTTTTATTAAAATTACCCTGTAAAGTTAAAATAGCCTCTCATTAGTTGCTAACAGATGTGCTGGTATCCAGTGACTCCAAGAAAATGTCCTTATTTTCCACTTTGAAGATGAGCAGGGCAGAGTCTCACTCTTCTTTGTGCATGGAAAAAAACATCTTCTGACTCCGTATCACGGTGCTCTTGATTGATTCCTCTGCTTTCTGTGACTGACAGGTTTTGCTTTGTAACCTGTGCCACCTTCCCCAGCTCCTGTCACTTTGGCAGGCACGGATTTGATCCCCCTTTCCTGCCACTCCTGTGTGGCATGTTGTGATCGCTGCCACTTCTCTGAGCTTCTTCCCCAGCTGCTCTTTAGGGGGGTGGTGGGGTGAGGGAGCATCCCTGGAAAGTGAAGCCAAGGGAGACAGTGCTACACTGGAAGATAAAATCCTCTGTTTTGTGTTTTCCTGGCCAGTGCTCTCGGGTACCGTCGGTCATCCCACAATTAACAGCAAGTGCCAACTCATTTCGAAGCAATTCCTTTGCAATCTGGAGCAGCAAAGTGTTTGGAAGTGCTGGGGGCAACATCCCTCTTAGGAAACAAAATGGATTCAGAGCCTTTTATATGGTTTTGATGCAAAGTTGTGCAGCATGGTTCGAATCAAAAGGGCTAAACTCTCTTTCCCTCACCACCCTAAGGGTCCCACACTCTGCCACCACAGTCCCTTGGCAGAGTGTGTCTGGAACAATCCCAGCCATGCCCGTGGCTGCCCCAACTCTCAGATACTTAGGGAAGCTGTGGATGATGCCTGAGCTGTGCTGGGGCCTTGGATAATGTGCTGCTGTCGAGGTAGCCCTGAGGAAGTTCTCCTGTTGTTATTTTAAACATTATTGCTGAAGACACTTCTGCAAAGGTCAGAGCACTGAGGGGTGGCGGAGGGGAAAGAATTTATTGTTCTGCATTTGTAACCACATTAGGACTCCCAGCTTGGGCTGGGAGCGCCTGCATGCTACCATAATAGGGAAATAACTGATCATATATTAATCAAGCAGTTGAGGAGCGAGTCGGGAGGGCAGCTGGTTTCATGCACTGCTGAAATGCAGCTCCCTCCACAGCAAAGCTGGTTAAAGGCACGATGTTTAACTGGGGAAATGAGAACTGGAAATGGCAGAGGAAATTAAAACCGTGTCGTAACAATTCCCATTTAAAACTTGGCTGAGGCCTTGGGCATCACGGGCAGCTGCAGAACGAGACTCCCACAACTCTGGGCTGAATTTGTGAGGAGGATCTTGGCGTCCTGACATGGAGGAGATGCTGAGTTAGGGCTGGGTGTGTTATCCCTGCTGGTGGGGCATGGTTCTGCAGGGACACAGGGACCTGACAGGGGCTGGACTCGGTGGTCCTTGAGGGTCCCCTCCAACTCAGGAAATTCTGTGATGCTGTGTCAGTGCCAGCCCTTGATCCCCAGCACCATTTCCTTTCAGCTCCCAGATGCTCCCACTGCATTTGCCAGTTGAGCACTCCTCAGACACAGCTTTAGCTGGTGAGAGATGAGATTACAGAGCTGAAATGGCCATTTGGATTTGCTAGATTCCCAGTTAAACTTGCACAGAGTTTGATCTCCATGTGGGAATGTGAATTAGGGCCTCTAGTTTCATTCCCAGAAAGCCTCCCATGAATTATGTACCTATCTATGCATCAGTTATGAGTTTGTAAACCATTTTAAAAGGCTGGCAGTGATCCATTAATTACTTTGAAGATGAGGAATGATTGCTAAAATAATATTAGCATTTAAGGAAAACCAGTATTTGTCTCTATATTAATTGTTGAGCAAAATCAATTCATCTGTAGTTGGCTACAGTCTACTTGAGAATGCAATTTTTGCAAAGTGAATTTTATTGCTATTCCTGTCTGTTCCATTATGTTACCCCAATGTACATATTTTTTGTGCTACTTCATTTATCTTATGTCAGAATTAATATTCCTGTTCTCGAACATTATTACAACTAGGAAAAAAAAAAAGATTAATCAAACATTTCAAAAGCCTCATTCTGAAATAACATTTTTAAAATTATAGAAGAACAACCATTATTTTCTGCAGCAAAACTAATTTTTCAAGTTCAAGATAGCAACACCATATTCTGAAAGTAAAGGTCAATTTGAAAAATAAAAGATTCTGCTTGCCTAATAAGGTCATGTTCTTTATACCAAATTGTAATTTACAGTTGAATCAAATGATACTAATTATTTCTGGCTTGCTTTGAGTGATATTCTAGGGCCAGTTGGTGTAGTTCAGATAAAAATAGCTTTTACATTTAGTCTTATCATTAATGATAACCTTTATTTTTTTTAACGTGAAGCTTTGGAAGTTTCAGGAGACTGCTGAGCTCCAGGGGTTGCTTTTCAGTTTCAGAGATGGTTCCTTTGTCGAGTTTCCATTTCCCCAGCATCTTCCACCTTCAAAAACCTGAAAACAAAAAACCCTTGTGTAAAACTGTAATTCCCCACCATCGAGTACCTGTCTCCTGACAAACAGAACAGGGAGCCTTGGACTCTGGAAGGTGGCCCTGGAATGTCTGGGTTCCTTTTGGAGTGATGAAACAAAAAGAGCTTTAGGGATGAAGTCCTTGTCACCAAACGAGCATCTCACCTTCCAGCACTTCTAATGAGCAGGAAGGAAAATTATTGTTGTTCCTAATCTAATTAGAGAAAAATTCTGTGCTTATTAATGAAGAAGCTCAATGTTTGTGACCAGGAAGGCCACTGGCCCCTGGTCTGGGTGAGGAATTGTGTGTCCAGCAGGAGCAGGGCAGGGATTGTCCCTCTGTGCTCCAGGGCTGTGTCCAGCTGTGGCTCCTGCAGGAGAGCCCTGGAGGGGCTGGAGCGTGTCCAGGGCAGGGCAGGGAGCTGGGAAGGGGCTGGAGAATTCCTGAGGGAGCTGGGAAGGGGCTGAGGCTGGAGAAAAGGAGTCTCAGGGGGGACCTTGTGGCTCTGCACAAGTCCCTGACAGGAGGGTGGTGGGGTTCTGCTGCCCCCAGCCCTGGGAGGACGTGGAGCTGCTGGAGAGAGCCCAGAGGAGGCTCCAGGATGAGCAGAGGGCTGGAGCAGCTCTGCTGGCAGGAAAGGCTGGCACAGCTGGCATTGTTCAGCCTGGGCAGGAGAAGCTCTGGGCTGAGCTCAGGGTGGTCTTAGGAGGGCCTGAAGGAACGGGGAAAAGAGAGACAATTTACAAGTACAAGGGGGAATGGCTTCAAACAGACAGAGAGTAGGTTGAGGTTAGGTATTAGAAGAAATTCTTGACTGTGAGCTTAGTGAAGAACTGTAACAACTTGCTCAGAAATTTTATGGTTGCCCCATCCCTGGCAGTGCCCAAGGCCAGGTTGGACATTGGGGCTGGAAGGTTCCCTGCCCATGGCAAGGGTGAAACTGGATGATCTCTAAGATCTCTTCCCACCCAGGCCATTCCATGATTCTGTAACTCCCTTAAAAATGAGTCTTTTAGTTCCTCCTCCTCAAGCAGACACAGAGAGGAAAGAATGGCCAACATCAACTCTTGGATTTTAACACTGTTGCTTGTGAGGAGTTAAGTGTGGCCTCCACACCTCTGAGCATCCATATGTTTTCTCCAGCTGGCTGGTTGCTCTGTGGAGTCTGGGCAGATAAAATGACTCTTCCCATCACATAAAGATAATACTTCACATGGATGTCAACATCCATGTGATTCCTGCCCATTTTGGTCCTCTTTAATTAGGAGCTGTTCTGCCTCATTGGACAGGCTGGTGTAATAGCTTGGGATAAAGATTGTCACAGCTTGAAAAATCTTTGGAGCAGTGGGAGGTAATGATCCTGCCTGAGGCAGAATAGCGCTTCTGGCCTGTTACGGGCACTGTGATTCTGTCCCACACTCCATTGAGTCTTTTCTCCCAAACGCTGCAGTTTAGCCCCTGAAAAATGCAGTGTTTTTATGAGTGTACTCCATCTTCAGCCTGGTCCCATAATTCCTGTTAGATGAGAACAGGGTGAGCAGGGGCAGAGGATGGCACCTGAGACATGAAATGCAACTTAGAGGCTTCAGCCTGTGCGATTTTTTGTGCTGAATGGCTTTCCAGAATGTGACGAGCAATTTCTGTTTCATCTGGAATGGCAGATAGGAATTTCTGAGAATAAAGACCGAGTCCCCTTTTCCACCCCACTAACCTCTTCCCTTCCCTGAGCAGTTTTGGGCAGGACTGGTCCTTTTAGGCTGCGTTCAAATGTCACAAAAGACTGCTTTAGACTTTGGCCCATATGGAATAAGCAACGTTTCTTTTTCCCAGCGTTGTCACAATTCATTTTACTTCATAGTTGAAAAGTAAATGAAAGAAATAGCTGGAGGCACATTTGTGAATAATTACATTTGCACCATATTTCTTCAGAGTTCGATGGGTAGATTTATGTGTAAGATTTTATTGTTTTCCTTCAGCTTCATTATCCATCCAGTGTTTGCCATGGATCACGAGGCACAGTGGCAGATCATGGAGACAGCATTCTAATGCTGTTTCATCTGGAAAGGGAATACATAGATCTTTTTTCAGTTGCAACAGTGCAAGAGGATGGGAGACTTTGAAAGCAGCTCATTAGTTGCTGCTTCAGGCTCTCCTGCTGGGCTGAGTGCTGCCTGCGGCGAGGGAAAACCTGCACCCTATAAATTGTCTCTGATTTCAGCCCTGCAATGTTATGGTGCTGGTGTGTGGGGTGCCCCTTGTCAGCAAAAATTTGATGTTGTGCTCCCAGGAATTTGTCCTACCACTGATCAGATTGGCACCAGAGCCAGTCCATGTAAATGTGTGATTCTGGAAAATTCTTTGGGTAACAATCTTTTGTTATGGCCAACAACTGCCGGCATGGGATCGTTCACTTCCCCTGTTGGCAGTGATCAGAAGGGACATGGAATGACTGCCCTGGTTTATCAGGGTGTGTTCAGAAGAGTGGGAGTCCAGCAAAGTATGAAGAAATCTTTCAGGGAAAGCCTTGAAATAGCTGAGTTTAGTGGGAAGGGTTAGGGGGATTGATTTATTATGGTGCTAATGAAAGCAGATGCCTCCTCAGAAGGCAGAGAATTCAGGCCAGGGCTTATCAACCATCTCTGAACCCTGTAAAATCACAAGAAGCTCCTGAGTTTAAGTCTGCTGACAACAGTTTTGTTTTCTCATGGGGTTGGGTGTAGTCCAGGGATTCTCAGATGTGGAAGGAATCATCGTGTAATTTAGTAAGTGATGATATCAACAAGAGGTTGTGTGTGGTAGAGGGTGGGGAGGGAGTCCTGGTCTACCTTTATTGCCTCCTAAAGGTAGCTTGAAAGAAGGTGGTTTGTTACCAGAATGGCTGGCCCCCACCAGCAGGAATGAAAAAATCAAGCACAGGAGTAAAGCCTGTGCCAGTGCTTACCTGTGCTCTGGCCTGCTGAGAGCGAGAATTTTCTGGGTTTTCACACCATTTCCAAGCTAATTATCCCTTCTGAAAGGAAAACCAGGACTGGGACACGGTGCATGAAAGAGGAGCATTTCTACAGGCTTGCTTTTAGCTCTCTGCAGAAATTTAATGACTTGGGGACTCAAATCCAACAGCCTGCACGCTTGAGATATGTGAACAGCTACTGACAGGTAAAAGTTAGTGTGGCATGGGTGGATATGGAGTAGGAAGGGTGCAAAAAGGCTTTTAGTCTTTTTATCAATGCAGTGAGGTGATTTCTAGTCTGTGCAGGTCCTGAGCACAGGCTGGGTTTTCATTGTAATTAATTGGTTAATTCTTAATTTGTAGAATCATAGAATGGTGTGGGTTGGAAGGGACCTTAAAGATCACCTTGTTCTCTTTCCCCTGTCATGAGGGAGTTGGAACTCCTGCTCCTAACCAGTAAAACCATGTAGTTTTCAGGGTGTGATACTTTCTAAATCACAAGGCTGCTTTTAGGAAAGCAGCTCAAGGTAAAAGCTAGAATTTTATTCCCTTAGACAAAGCCCAAGCTGGCACCCCACTGAATTTTCTCTCCAGATTGACAGTCCATCTGTTAAAGTATCTGTGTTGTGACAGGTATCAGTAGAAAATGGTGTGGGGAGAACTCCAAGAAAAATCCACTCCCAAAATTTTGGAAATACTCAATCCAGCTCTTTTCAGTTTAACACAGGTCTTAAACTCTTTAAGCAAATATGTCTGTGCAATTATATACACATATAGTAATATATATTCTCTATGTGTGTAAATGTGGATGGACCATACGTATATAAAAATGAAATACGGGCATTATGTTTATAATGTGTCAAGAAGTATTAGTAAAAAAAGGGTGTGAGTTTGTTGGCAGTTGGTTGTATTATTATAATACATTATTATTATAATATTAAGAAAATTATACAGGTGTGTCTATTACATTACATATATAGATAATGCACATGTTGTTTTATAATGTGTATTATGCATATATGCGTAATCATTATATTTCCCTACCATGTGCTAATTATGAATTTCTTCATTATTCATATAAATGTCTTGGCTCTTTTGAACACTTCTAATTTCTTAATTAGAAGTCTAAGTCGTGGCTGAAAACTTCTCATCCTACCCTTTCTCAGTGGTGATAGAAAAATAGAAATACAGGAAGAGCTCATTTGGAATTTTGGTTTTGATGTCAACAACAGTGGGTCAAAAAATAAAGTTAAAAAAATAAAAGGAAGTCAAACCTTAAGACACTGTAAATTATTGTATTACAGTTGATTTTAAGGCAGTGATGAGGAAACATATCAAGCAAAGATTTAAGTGTCCTGGAAATTCTAGAGACAAATTACACTAAATACTGCATTTTCTCAAGTCTTAACATGAGATTGCTGAGTCACTGTTGCAAGTTAAGATTGTGCTAAAACTGGGCTGTGAGAGGAAATGAGCTGTACGAGCCAGATTTCATCAAGGAAACAAACCCAATTGTGTCTGTTCGTCCACCCATCTGGTTCTCCCAACTGGAATTTCCAAAGGACAGTAATTAATACACTGAGAGGCTAAAATCGATGGATAGACTCCACCTTTACTGTTAGGTTGTCTTTAACCCATAAATACCAAGTCGAAATCACTTCCAATTTCTCCTTGGCTGTGTCACTTCTGACCTTCACGTCCCTTTTCCCATGGAAGATAAACTATAATTGTATTTCTGTACTTAGGGCGGTTGTATTGCTTGAATAGTTACACAAACCATGCAGATTCTCAGATTTAATGACATGATTCTGTGATTTAATGGCGTAAAGTTAATGGATTGATTCCCTTCCACAAAAATCTTTGTTTTGATAGCTTAGCTTTTCATTAGCCTTTATAATAAAACTTGGTGAGCTCTCAAGCTGTTCTTTTTATCCAGATTTTCTCCTTCTTCTTCCATTTTCATCTTTCTTCTTAAATGTTTTCTAAACAAAACAAAATACTAAGTGAACATTTGTCTTACACCTAGCATAGCTGCATTTATTTGGTTGTTGTAGTTCAAATAAAATCAATATGGAATATTGCAAAACCTTCCCTTTAAATATTTTCTCAGTTTAGAGTGGTCCATAGAAATGGACACGAAAACCGAGTTCTGAGTAAGAACAAGAAGTAAAGGCAAGAAATACTGCAGGGCTCATGCTAAAATCATAGAATGGCATCCCTGTTTTCCAGTGTGCAGAGACAATGGGGGAATAAATTTCTTTTCATTTTAATAAAACATGGAAAGCGTTGCCTTTATTTGCATTAATGGTACTTGGGGATGAGCACCCTGGAGGTAGTAAAGTCAAGAATTAAATGCAAAGTGGTTCAAAATGGGTGAATTCCCCCAGGAAGAGCTCCCTGCAGACTCCTGGCGTGACGTTCACTGCGGGCTGGCACACAACAGTTACATAAGGGAGTTTAACAAACAATTTTTGGTGAAAAACTCGGTGCTGTGCCGAGGTTAGTGGGGCGAGCGTTTGCTCCCACTAACTCAGTCCAGGCAGTTCAGGGTTATCTTTGCAACCAGGGCAGGAATTTTCCCAGGGCTGCACTTTTAACTTGTAGGTGGGTGAAGGAAAATTCAGCAGAGTCAGCTGGGTTGTCCACGTGGAGGCCAAATGCAGCTGAAGGGAAAGCTGGGAATAAAGGAAGGCAAAGAGCCAAGGATCGAGGATGAAAGACAAGAGCAGAGCCTGGAGAGAAGTGAGGGAAGCAGCACAGTGGTGGAGAGATTGGACATAAATGATTCAGAGGGGAAGAGCTCTGCATGTTGGAAAGGAAACGAGTGGAAAGGATGGAAATTAGCCTTAGGAAATATTCTCTCTTCCTCTCATGTTGGAGGTGTCATAAGAAAAGGGTCTTCCTTAATGCCTGTACTTTAAAATATTTTTGTCTGCCTTTTTGTTTAAGAGTAAAGATAGAATAATTTAGGTTGGAGAAGACCTTTAAGTCCTCCCTGCTGGTGGCACAGAAGAATCCCTCTGTTCCTCACTGTTGGCTCCCTGGGCTAGGGGGGACTTGCCCAGATGATGCCTTGGGAAGGCTGACCTGGAACAGACTGGAGAGAGCTGGAGAATAAAGCAGATATTTATTGAAAGGCCTTTAAGAATACACCTTGGGCAAGACAAGAGCCTGACCAGGGCTGCACCCAAGGTGGACCCAAAATGGACACAAAATGGTCGACCCATCACGAGGTCTCACACTTTCATAAGTTTGGGTCCATTTGCATTTTGGGGTTTAATTGTCCAATTCCAGCTCCAGGTGATGCAGTCCCATCCTTCTTGTTCCTCCCTTCAGCCCCCCTTGTTTGTGCTTTTGGGCTGAACACTTGTCCCAGCTGTCCTTGGTGTGCAGCAGGAGAAGGATTTGTTTTGTGTCCCTGCTGTGTGCAGAGCTGAGTGAGCCTGAGTGTGAGCTCAGAGCTGCACCCTGGGCAGCGCAGGGGCTGGAATACAGCAAAGGGAAAACTGAAGGCATCACAGATGCTGGATGAGTGCTGAGCCCCCTTCGGATGTTGCTCCTCAGTGCCCAGGTCCCCATGGGCTGTCACAAACTCCATCACTGGGAAGGGTTTGATGAGACTTGTCCCAGGCTTTTTCCCTGAATCTGGTCCCTGTTGCCATGGCTGTCTCTTGATGCCTTTTCCTTGGCCTTAAAATTGAGAGCCAGATACAGTTCAGGGACATAGGGCTTTAACATCAATATTTAACAAGGATCTGTAGGAAGAGGGAGAAAGAAGCAGAATTTTCCACCTGTGCTGTTCAGTGATTATCCCTGTCTGAAACACCCGTTGATGTTTTTGTTCTGTTTCCTTTGAGCAGATGGGCAAAAGAAGGTCCAAGAGGAGTTTGACATAGACATGGACGCGCCAGAGACAGAGCGGGCGGCCGTGGCGATACAGTCCCAGTTCAGAAAATTCCAGAAGAAAAAAGCGGGGTCCCAGTCCTAGTAGCTACCTCACAGCGCAAAACAAAGTAATCCTGAGATGATTTATCGAGAAGATCAGAAATAACACAAAGATGCATGTACAGAAATTATCAATATTTAAAACCCCATTGGCAGATAACAACCCATGAGCTTGTGTGTGACTTCATCCCAGATGTTTCACGCCCATTATCCTCTGTAACTCACCATTTTACTTGATGTTGTAATAAAAAGTTAGGGTGAAGTAATTAAAGTGTCTGCCTTCATCTGTCTTTCCATATTAATCCAGCAAGTGCAGCCTTACAAATGAACCCAGCCCAGATGCCTGTTTCCCTCTCCACCTAAAGCTCGGAGTCATAACAGCACCGTATGTTGCAGGGATTTTTGCTGAGGGATGAGATAGATGCATCTCAGCCCTGCTTCCCTCATTTGGAGAATTCCAGCTGCCAGCAAAATGTGAAAATAAAATGACTTTCTCGTAATGAGCTGAAAGTAAAAAAGAAAAAAAAAAAAGTTGCAGACAGAAGCTGGCATGAGGGGTGTAGGAAGCAGGGAGCAGTTTATTTTTGTCTTGCAAGTGTGTCAATAAAGTGGTTTGAGTGGGGAAATTGTGCCTGTCCTTCCTCTTTGCATGATAACATTCAGAGATCTTGGACTGCGTTGACTGTTACGGAAAGAAAATAATAAATCAGACACAAAATACCTTTGGAAGTTTGGGGTTCATTTTTGTCTGTAAAAATAGAAATTAACCATCTAAACTCTATTTCTCGATGCAGTTCTTCAACCTCTACATAATCAGCAACTGTTTCTGTGCCATCTCTCTATTTCCACTGTATTTTCAGTATTTGAGGAGTAAATCCTAACAGGCTTCCTGTGTCCGTTTGCACTGTTCAGCTTTGAGCCCCTTTATCTCTGTGTTAGCCCAGCTTTGGATCAACAAAAAGCAGCTACAACCACATGTCTGAAATTGGGAAGGGAGTGGTGACAACCTGCCAGCCTTTCACTCCTTCAGGGGGACTGATCCCACTGTCATTCCCAGCTCTGCCCAGGGGGATTCTCTCCTTCCTCTCCCACCTTCCACAGGAGTGTTTGATCACCAGGGCAAGGCACAAATGCACCATTAGTCACCTTTGAACAGCCAGGAATAGAGGGAAAGGAGGGATTCATGCCCTTCCCACAGGAGCCCATCAGGGCAGCAGTGCTGGAGAGGTGCCAAGCTGTGGGATTACACAGGAAAAGGAAAAAACCTTCTGCAGGTTAAGGCACTTGTGATGCTGGGCATCATTTCAGTGGGGCTGCCAAGAGCTCTGGCCCTGTGCTGGCTACAGGGAGCCCTCAGAGATGCTGAACCAGAGAAATCCTGTGGGCAGTGAAGAAAGGACATGCAAACACGACTTGTGAGGTGCTTGGGACTGGGTGGGAAGGCACAGAGGTTTTTTGAACTCATTTTGAGGGGAACACCTAAATGCTACCCAGGTTCTGCCTGTGGCACCTCAGTCTGTGTCAGGTCCTGGCCCTGGGCACAACTTTCCCACTCATCACCTGCAAAGTCAGCATCCTCCAAGCTGCAGCTCAGTGCTTTCATTATTTATTTTATCAGTACTTCCTCTGCATTTAAAAATCTCACAAATAAACTTCAAATAACAGCGCTGCTGTGCTCAAAGTGTGGTTCATGGAGGCCCCAGTTCCCCCACTTGTCTTTCACAGCAACTGCTCACCATATAATAATAGCCTAAGCACAATAATCTAAAAATTGTAATGGCTTTGGATTGTCTTGGTGCCATTTTGTTTAGATGAACATACATTTGTAATAAAAGACTGCATTTGTGTTCTGCATTATGTCATTTGAAACAGCATGAGCTCTGTAATGGCTACTTAATTGAATAAAAACTATTGGTAAGCACTAGGCTTTTAGATTTGATCTGACATTCCTTGGACTTAAATTTCCTACACAACAGGAATAATCATATGGTTGGGACACAGAAAAAATGATTGCATTATTGAAGCCCAGCAACAGGGGCTGTTAGTAAATGAATTATGGCTCTTTCAGTAGCAAGGCTTTTCTTCACTGTGCAGTTCAGAGTGCATCTTACAGACACAGCCCTAATGTACAGTGAAACATAATGAGGAAACAGTGATCTGGCATGAAATTTAGAATAATTGTGGCTGCCCCTGTCAGATAATTTCCTTTTTAGGTAAATGTGTTTGCACACAGATTCAGTTCATGTTCCAGGAGAGCTTTCTTGATCCTTAGTTTTGCTCTTCACTCATCCTTTGCCCACATCCAAGGTCACAGCTGTTAATTTCTTTTCTTACCACTAACTCACAGTTTTCAAAGGCCTATCTGTGTTTGGCTGAGGTGAGAAAAGGTGGATTCAGCCAGGATGGGTGAAGGAGGACAGTTAAATATTCCAGGGATAATGTGGGTCTTTTAACTTCCAAAAACTCACTGAGCTCTGCCTAACTGAGTAATGCAGTAATGGAAAGAAAGATTTAAAAGAAAGATTTAAATTAGGGGGATATCTGTGCTGATAACCCCAACATTCCCATAGGTTGCATGGAAGAATATTCAGAGCAGTAGATTTTGCAGAAAATGGAGTTATGGCTCCCACCACGGACACCCACACCCTCCCCAGACACATCCAAGCTGCCTCTGCTCCAAATTGCTGCCAGATTATCCCAAAAGAGAATAACCCACAGCTGAGTGATCACAACAATTGCCTGAGCCTTTGAAATCCTTAGTTCACATCGTTGCCTGGACTGTAAAATAACCTGTGGAAGTAAACACGGAGGAGAACAATGGAAGGAACCAAAAGCCATCTAAAAGCACAGGAATGCCCACAGGAGGAAAACTGCAAAGAATGTGGAGTCTATCAAAGACAGAAAAGCAAGCCACAGCCAAACCTGTGGGGGAAGTGGGGAAGTGCAAGTTTTACAGAAAGTAGAAATGAGTCTTGGATTCATGCCCAGACCAGAGGCTCCTACAACTCAGTCAGAGTTTGGAGCAACCCGGAAAGATCACAGAATCATAGAATCAAGCCATGGAATGGGTTGGGTTGGAAGAGTTCTTAAAAATAATCTCTTTCTAACCTCCTCTTCCACAGGAAGGGAACATCCACTGTCCCAGGGTACTCCAAGCCCCAATGTCCAACGTGGCCTTGACACTTCCAAGGGATCCAGGGGCAGCCACAGCTGCTCTGGGCACCCTGTGCCAGGGCCTGCCCACCCTGCCAGGGAACAATTCCTAATTCCCAAGATCCCATCTGAACTGACCCTCTTAGTATCAACAAATTATTACCACCAAATCACCAGGACTGCACGAGGTTCACCCATGGCTGGTGGAGCAGCTCAGATGCCACAACATCTGCCTTGTTCAAACCATTGCTCCCACTGGCCTCAGCTCCAGGGAAAATTAATAACTTATTTTAGAAATGTTATTTAGAAAGGTCTCTAGCAGAATTCAGAGATTTCCAAAGAGCAGCTTCATTAGGAGTCTTGGGAGAGAAAGGATGATATGAAGTGATACAGCCATGATGCATCACCAGCACACAGCTGTGATTCCCAAACCTGCTGCTGGTGGAGATGAGAGGTGGGAGATGGTAACCCAGGGGCACCTGGATTTTCCAGAAGTTTTAACAGGACTGCCTTGAGTGCCTCTTAGAGGAGCTGAGGCATGGGAACAAAGGGTCCCACAGAAAAACAGGGATGGTGACAATTTGTTATCCAGGCTCCCCAGGGCAGTGGTCATGGCCCCACACTGCCAGAACTCAAGGAGTGTTTGGACAACGCTCTCAGACACAGGGTGGGATTTTGGGATGTCTGTGCAGGGCCAGGAGTTGGACTTCGATGATCCCTGTGGGTCCCTTCCCACTCAGGATATTCCATGACTCATAATTCTTTTTTCACTATTGCCTCTATCCAAGTGTTCAAAGCCTGATTGGAAAAAAGCAGAGTGTACTATCAATATGATGAAATTAATATTTAGACATCTATCTCCTGGAAGCATTTAAATGCAAATATCCTTCTCAATCTGAAAACAGCAGAAATCCCTTGTATTGGTTTATATGATCAAGACAACCTTCAGAGTGGAAAGATCCAGGAACTTCCCCTCAAAAGAGAAGCTATGGCATTTCTAATCCATTAAACTCTACTCACAAATGGGTGATTTAGCTCAATTCTTAAATTAAGCCAGTATATTTTTTTCTGGGGTGGGTTTTTTTGTTTGTTTGTTTTTCTTTTCTTTTTTTTTTTTTTTTTTTTTTTTTTTTTTTTTTTTTAATCCCTAAACTCTCCCTGACAGATGGTCTCCTGCCTTTTAGTATCTCTAGTGATGGTAAGGCTAAAACCTTCCTTGGCAGCTTGTTCCGTGGCTGAACTTTTCTTAAAGCTATAAAGGTTGGTTTGTACTTAAAACCTAAATCCTCCCTCCTGCCATTTAGATTAATTTGTTCCAGTCCAGCTATACCCAGTTTCCCTAATCTTATCTTGTAGGTCTCCTTTTCAACCCTTTTCGTTATTTTTTGTTGTTCTCCTTTGAACTCTGCCAATTTATCTGTGAGCCTGGAATGAAATGCAGCCATCCAGATGAAATGTCCCCAGTGCCAGGCACAGCAGCATCATTATCTCCACTATTTTACAAGTGACGAGCCCCTCACCACAAATTTACACGGCTTCTGGCATTTTTTGTGACAGCATTATTCTGCTGGCTTGTAGTCAGAACATCATTTCCCAAGAATATGGAGCTGCTCCGTGATCTCTCTGGCTGGTCAGGATTTCACCTTTTTTTCTGCAAAAGACTACTCTGGCTGTAAAACATCTCTTTTTAAAAAAATTTTACAATCCCCCTGCACCTCCGCAATACTGGGATGACACAGAAATCTGGGTAAATGTCTTTATCTGTAGCCTTTTTTCCTTCAAATAAGGCAGGAATTGTAATAGTTTCTTTTTTTTTTTTTTTTTTTTTTGTGCTTTGCCATTTTCTGTTCCTAAATAATTAGAGTCAGGTGCAGAGGCTTCAATGATCTCTAAATCAACCTTTTTTGGAAACTCAGAAAAGGTTTCAATGACTTCCTATTTTATTCTGAAAAGTTAACTTGCCTTTACTGGTGATGACTAATTATTTGATAAGAAAAGTCTTCATATCCACAGCTAAAAATAGCTCTTGAAATGAGCCTGAGGACTCTTGTCCCTTCTGAGTGCGTTGTGATTTAATGATCTTTTCACAAAGGCCAAACTGATACCATTACTCATATTCAGTGGTAGTTTCCAGCATGAATATTCCTGCAGAAATCCTCAGGACTAATGTGGCACAGGGAGGGGGTGTGAGCACATGATCTCTTGGCCTCATCAAGTACACAAAGTACAGTGACTTTCTGTGCTTGGTTTGCACATCTTGGCAAAATTATATCCCTGTTTTCCTTGAGCCCTTGTGATTTCATGTGGGGAGCCAGACCTGTATTTAATAGAGTAAATTATTGAAAAAAAAAATATAACCAGCAGATGATGGCAATGATTAATAACAGAAACAATAATTAATACAGCAAGGGGAAATTGGTTGGGTTTCCAGAAGACTGGCATCACAAGAGCAGCTGGACAAGGGGGAATGGCTTCAAACTGAAGGACAGCAGGCTTAGATTGGATATTAGGAGAAAATTGTTCCCTGGCAGGGTGGGGAGGCCCTGGCACAGGGTGCCCAGAGAAGCTGTGGCTGCCCCTGGACCCCTGGAAATGTCCAAGGCCAGGCTGGACGGGGTTTGGAGCAGCCTGGGATAGTGGAAGGTGTCCCTGCCATGGCAGGGGGTGGAATGAATGATCTGTAAGAACCCTTCCAACACAAACCATTCCATGACCTCTCCAAAACACGTTTAGTTCAGATCACACACACAAGCCACAGTGACACTTTTCTTTGTGTGGCCTGGGCAGAGCTGTCACCCTCCTCCTGCTGTGACCAAACCCAGCTGCAGTGGCAGCAAATTGTCTCCCCTTGCACCAGGGACATTTCTGGCCATGTCCCTGCCCAGGGCTGGCACCACCCCACTTTCCCCACCTGTGCACAGGGGATGCAGTGTCTGTTCCTCACTTTAAGATCACATGGGGATATAGCAGTGCCCTTTAGGGACTCGTGCTTTTGTCAAATCTCTCATTATCAGATGTTTTGACAGACTCAAAGTCCTGTAAACCTTGAGGTGGAGCCTTTTAGGTGCTGATGGGGGCACATACCTGCCTGGCTGGCTGGGTGAACTGAGCAGGTAGATCTCATTGCCAAAACACCAGGAAAAAAAAGGCCAAAATAGGCATCAGCATTAGAGCTTTGAGTTGATCAACCACAGGGCTGTGGACTCATCACCCTGCCCTAAAGCCCAGAGCAGCCCCAGCACTGGGTACCACTTGTCAGGGCTGAGGATGGAGAGGCAGGAGATGGCAGCAGAGCCTGGGAGCAGGGAAAGGGAAGGGTTTTGGAAAAGGTGAAGGGGACAGGTGTAATTACAGCTCTTTAAGGAGGCACAGGGCGTGGGCAGAGAACGCTGGCAGGAAGGGTGGGCAGAGAACGCTGGCAGGAAGGGTGGGCGGAGCGGGGAGGGTGGCAGGGATGGGAGGTGATTGCCGAGGAGCTGCAGCTCTGCATTTCCCACTCACTCCCGTGCTGATGGGGTGAATTGCTCCAGAGATTTCCCCCTCAGTTATGTAAAGCCAGGGGCGTTGCCCTCAGGGATACCTGGGCAGCACTGCTGAGGTATCTCAGCGTGCCCAGGTTATGCAAGGCAGTTGGCAGCAGCTGAGGATCACAGCTGTGCAGTGGAAATTCTGGCAGAGCTAAAAATAAAAGCCTCAGTGTTTGATCAGTCAGCCTGTAGCTTGCCCTCTAGACTTCCCCCTGACATATGGTGCCTACAGCCTCTGGAGAGCACCCAAACCACTTCTCGCATCCAGGGCTTAAAAAGTGAATTGGGAGACATCATCTGTGGAGAAATTAAAATCATTGTTCGTGGGGAAGGCAATTTTATTCTGCTAGAATTCTTGTGCCTTCAATGTTCCCCTGTTCACAAAGGCCTTTTCTTTACAAAGGATTAGCCAAGGCAATCAATTGTTTTTATCTGGTAAATGAAAATGAATAAAATGCAATTTGGATGTAAGTAAACAGAAAAGTCATTTTCCACTCAGCATTAGCTCACATCTCAATGGACATTAGCCCTGGGTTTATTGAAAGACAGGTTATTGCCTGGGACATTGGGATTTTAGTGGAATGGAACACAAACTCCAGTTTATTGACATCTGCTGCATAGCAAAAAGATGGATGATTAGCTCCTCTATTTCTGCTCTTTCAGAGCTGCTGTGTGGATGCCCACAAGGGGAAAGCTTGGATTATGCATCATATTCTTCGTACTTTTATACAGAAGAAGTTAATGGTCCTTTCATAGAAGCACTTTCCATTAATACAAGTTTTCTTGGCATAAGAGAGCTACCTGCTTTTGCTTCATTCTCAACATGACTTAGTGCCTGTCATCTGAATTAAAAGTCCATTATCTTGATTCTGTGCTGCACACTGAAATCGTAATCCTGCACACTTTGTAGTCAATAGTACTAATTTTCAATAGTATTTTTGGTTTAGAGCTGCCAAAGCTTCAAGGACTAGCAACAAAGCAAAAAGTAAAAGTAAAAAGAATAAAGGAAATCCTGAAAGTTATCCAGCAAAGAGGGGAAATTCTCTCAATGACTCTTTTTTTTTTTTTTTTTTTCGCCTGCACAGAAACAGATAATTCTCCTTTGAGGAAACAACCACCCAAATGGTAAACATCCCTTTTTCATCCCTTTTTTCATTTTCTTCAGTGCCACTGCACAGTCAGAGCTCGGGCTCTCGTGCACAGCAACGGCGAGCAGCTGCGTCCCTGGGTGCACCAGCACAACATAAACCTTGTTCCTGCCCTTGATTTTGATTTTCCTCAGGTGCCACCTCAGTGCAGGGCTGCAGCACGAGGGAGGATGTGCTCCATAAACGTGAGATACAACTCCAGGAGCTGCTTCCCTGCTCTTGGTGCTGAAAGTTATCACCTCAGAATTTATCACCCTGTGGCTGAGAGTCTGCTGGAGCTCAGCCTCCCTTGCTGGGGGCTTCAAATGTGCCAGGGGAGGTTCAGGCTGGGCATCAGGAGGAATTTCCTCTGGAATTCAGGTCTTCCAACTGAAGGGATTGTTAAACATTGGCACAGATGTTCAGGGTGGCAGTGGAGTCCCCATCCCTGGAGGTGTTCAAGGATGTGATGCTCAGTGCTCTGGGCTGGTGACCGGGTGGGTGGGGATGGGTCACAGGTTGGACTCAGTCTTGGAGGTGTTTTCCAGCCTAGATGATTCTGGGATTCTGTGACACTGCAGGCACAGGGAGGCAGCCCTTGGGCTGCTTTGGTCAGCTTTGTTGTCTTCCCACCCAAGCAGACCTGAGTGAAATTGTAATGTGTGATACAAACCAGGTCACCATCTGTAGGAGAAAGGAATACAGGCAATACTCATCCCTGATGAGTAACTGTGTTAATTACTCAATACCTCTTAATTACTGTGTTAATTACCCAATGCAGCCGCACACCTGATGAGTCACAGCTCTATCCAATAAAGATAAGTGTGATAAAAGGGAGTGGGTGAGCTGCGGAGGGATGTCATGGAGGAGGATTAAGAATGAGAGAAGCATGAAGAAGAAGGATCCTGGGGAGAAAGAGAGAAAATCACTGTGGTGAGGTCAGTCTGGGTGTGCAGTTAGAGCCTGCTGTTGGAACCTGCAGTCACAGTCTATCTGGATAAAAGCCTGGAGAGTCTGCACACTAATCCCTGCAGTCACAGTCTCGCTGGGTAAAAGCCTGCAGTCACAGCCTGCACACCAATCCCTGCAGTCACAGCCTGCACACCAATCCCTGCAGTCACAGCCTGCACACCGATCCCTGCAGTCACAGTCTGCACACTGATCCCTGCACTCAGAGTTCAGCAGGAAATAAGCAGCAGTCAGAGGCTGCAAGGGAAAGCTGCAGTAGGAGCTTGCTGCAGCCAGAGTCAGTGAGTGGTTGGAGTCAGGATGGCTGAGCTGTAAAGAGGAATAAACCAGGGCCCTTTTCATGCTGTGATAAACAAGAAGTCTGTGTCTTGGCTCATTTCTACCCTCTAACAGGAGGGCTGCTGCAGGAACCCCCTGTTTCTGTAAGCCACTGCTTTATCCTTTATCAAAAGGATAATGCATCAGAAAACCTTGAAGACATCCCCTACCTTCTTGCCACTTCTGGAGTGTCCTTCTCCCTCTCTGCCCTGGAATGATCTGACAATGAACAGGTGATGGATCTGGCACTTGCAAAATGCCACTGAAAAATGTTTTGCAGCTTGGGAATATAAAACCACAAGGCCAAGAAGGACTCATGGTCACAGAAAAAATTGGTTTCTCAGCTCCTCCAGGCTTTCAGGGCATGCCTTAGATATCGTGGCATGAGCAGGCATGCACTTGGGTTGCTTGTTTTTTGTCCTAGCAACCGAATTTCACTCTCAATTTTCCTGCTGCTTCCTGCTAAAGCATTTCCAGCTGAAAAGCTTTTCTCCTGATACACTACGTAAGGCTTGATTGGGTTGCTGGAGTCAACATCAGTATTTTTAGACAATGGTCCACGGCCTCTGATGCAAATCAACTTTAAAAGGTTAGTTTTGTTTGTGTGCTTTAGGCTATTCTGTTCCCTCTTGTAACTCCCTTTTCCTGTGCTCTGTCAGCAGAGATATTCTTTAGGTGAGATGATTAGTCAAGGCCACTTAATTCCTTTTGCCTGTCTCTTCTCTGACATAAAACCTGTTGATTCCCACTGGAAAAAAAAATCTGATCTGTTGGCTGTTAGGCACTTTTGTATTTGTGAGCCTAGGAGTTAAGTATTGTTATAAAATCTACTTTCCAATCTGATCATTTCTTGAAAAAACAAAACCCAGTCATTTTTGTTTCCCCCTTAAAATACCAGTCAAATTAAAACAAAAGCAAGGCTTGCCCAGCTTATGTAAAGCTGGATTGCACTTCAGACTGTATTTTTGTGCATTATTGAGTTTACTGAAGTCTCAAGGGATGAAATTTGCAAAAGCAAGTACCATTTAAAGTCATTGGCACTCGTGCACTTTAATCCCCTGGGTGCTTTTGCAAATCTTTCACAGACTGTGTAAATGTGCCATATTCAACTGCAGCAAGTCCGTGATGGATGAGGCTTCTGCCAAGCAGGGAGATTTAGCAGAGCCTCTCTTCATCGTGCATTTCACTGTTATTAACAAGCTCTCACCTAGAGTGAAATAAATCTGACTTAATTTGCACCAGCTTCCACTTATTAGCCATCCATTTGTAAATATAGCTGCAGTGACATCTGATTGTTTTTTGATATGTCTGTTGCATCAGAAACAAAGCCAGACAAATTCGGTCTGGTTACATATCAGCATCTATTATCTGCTGTGCAGGAATTGCCTGCAGAGAGGGTTTGGAGGAGCAGAACCTTTTCCTGGTGCTGAAATTCCCTTTTTTGGACAGCTAACCAAGCTGACCCACTGCCTATTCAGGCCCTTCCTCAGGCTTTAGTCTGGCTTCCAACCCTTGAACGTGTCCAGCCTCCTTCTGCAGCAAAATCACCTCAGTTTGGTGAGATAAAGAGGAGTTTATCCCATTTCCAGATGGAGCTGATCCAATCCACTGCTCCTTCCTTATTCACATCGAGCATCCACATTCACTGCAGCAGGGTGTAAGTTAGAAATGCTCACATGATACCAGAGGTAAAGAGTTAATAAACTGGAAGGTCACAGTTAATGGAGACTTGGAGGCACATCCAATAAATCCCTCAGCAACAGGGGCTGGGTGTTGAAGGTGGACTCTTTGCAAGGCAGTTTTCACCTAAGTTGGGAAAAAAAAAAGGGGGAATTAGTAGATGGTGCTGAAGACATCACTTTTAATGAGGATGTGAGGCTGCATTATATAACGCAGGGTATTTATGACTTCACGGCAATTTAGGGATTTTCATTCTGCAGTCAAAAATTGGTTGGGAATCATAACTGAGAAATTGACAATTTTTACAGGATCCTTCATCCTCTAACCTGAAAAGAAAGAGAAAGAGCTCATTGCTACAGCCTGATCACTTCTCTGATTAACTCAGGCCAAATATTTCAGAGCAATCTGTTTCTCGCCTACATACAGTCAACCAAGTTAATTGATCGAAGAGAGGTTTCTTTCTAAATACCCTATTCAGCAGAATAACTGTGTTATTCTCCCACTTAGTGCAACATGAGAGGTTCTGGATTCAGCTGAAGTTTTAGAAAAGTGCACTGCACCTCTGCTACCTTACCTTGGTAAGAGCTGCTAAAATAAGAAGCAAGTTGCAGCCTCTGGGGTTGAAAGTTCTTTTTCTCTCTCTTTTTTTTTTTTCCTTTTGTTTGTGGCTTTTTCTAGGTTTGTTTGTGTGGGGTTTTTTTGTTTATTTTTTGTGGTTTTTTTGTTTGGTGGGTTTTTTTGGTTTTTTTTTGTTGTTGTTTTTTGTTTGTTTGTTTGTTTGTTTGTTTGTTTTTGCTAGAGTAGTTTAAGAGTCATGTAATTTCTCCCAGAAAAAAATGAGAAGCCACCTCTTTAAACTTTGTTGGGATGTTGATGGAAGTTGACCGTCTTTGTTCTTCATTAACAAAAGAATTGAAGTAGTTGGGATTTTTTTTTTCTGGGCACTGTGCCCCTTGTTTTTTGTCTTGGAACTGTGCACTTGGTAAAGCCAAAGTGAGGAGAAAACCAGGGGTAATACCTTTCCTTAGCTGTGGTATTTAACTTCAGACCTGGCAGGATTATCTAGTTAAGCTCATTAACTGAGCTGTCAGTCAAAGAACAGGATATTTTCAGCTCCTTTTTATTCTGGACAATCAATCAGTTAAAGATGATACCAGCTCTGAGATATGAGGGTTCTGGCCAGGGCATCCAATTTTTGTGTTTAGCTCCAGATATTGCCCATTTGGGCACAAACACATGAACATTTAAAGAATTCTGGGAGACAGAAGCATTTTGATTTGGTATTTTTAATCAGCTCAAGTTTTAGGGAAACTAAGAGAGCTTCTGCCTTTCTTTGATGAAAAATAGGAGATCTGGTGGAGTGTGTTTCCCTTAGCATCCCAAGATGACCTTTTTTCCTCCATATTCCTGTGGCAGTGACATCTAAAAGTCAGATATTAGAACTTAACTTTCTTGTCTAAGATATTATGTAAGTTCACTGTAGCTGTGATGCGTATTTGTATTTCATAACCATTTCTTGAAACTTCTTTGCATGTGTGAGTGAAGCCTAAGCCTTAAGGGATTTAATATTTAGCATATTTCTGCAATCTGGCAAGGTCATCTTTCTGCTGATATATTTGAGTTAGGAATTTACACAGTAAATGCCATAACTATTAAGTGTGAGAGAAAGCCAGAGTCCTGAAAAATTAAGACGTTTGAAAATAGAACCTGACCTTCTCTAATACAGGATTCCTGATGCCCTCCCCACACCCTTTACTTAATATTTCAGTTCCCATCACACATGGTACAAACAAACATAAATCAATCAGGAGTTTTCCCCCGTTTGCAGACGTCAACAGTTTTCAAAGTGACCTTTTTCCTTCCTTCCTTCAAAAACTACTTTGGGCAGGGAAGGAAAATTGCCCTCCCAGAAATCAAAATGTGAATCCAGCTACTGGAGAACAAATGTGTGCCAGTGAATTAAATGATTTTATGTGGTTTTTTTTTAAGAGAAGTTTTACTCTTCTGAACTTTTCAGCTGTACTTTGTTGTAATTTAACCTTCAGCTAATGTACTGTGTCAAACTTCAGCACGCACAAGATGAGATTGTTCTAATTATAAGATTGTCATAGTTTTTACTGTTAAAATCTCTGCATTTGCCCATCTGCACCTTCACTGTCTTTAAGAGGCTTAAGAGTCACAACTTAGCAAATATAAATTAACATTAAGGAGTCATTTGCTGCATCTGCAGAACAGTTTTCAGTTTCTTTGTGCTCTCCTGTGTAGAGCTGAGCCCTCTGTGCCTCGAAGTTTTCCCTTTGTCAAGGCTGACAGGAGCAATCTGCTGGCAGGGAGGGAAACGTGACAGAAACCTCCTGTCCTGTCTTCTTGAAAAGTTAAACTCCTGCCTCAGAGAGAGCGTGGTTGCTGTTCCTGCAGTGCCTGAGCTAAACAAGCACTCAGCAATTCCCTTTTCCATTTGAAAAGGGATGCAGGGAGCTCTTCAGAAGTTGACTTTAGTGCTACCAGCTGCACATCAGCACACGAGGCCCAGCCAAGACAGATTCATGGTGCCACAGTGTTTGAGTTTTCAAACAATGCTGACCATCCACTCCAGTCTTGGAAATATTGATGCAAACCTATTCCTCTTTGAAATAATTGCACACCAACCTCTGGGAACATTTTGATGTGGCTTTGAGTCAGCAGTGACCACACCAAGCTCCACTCTCTTCAACAAGCCTTTGCTGGCAAGGCAAGAAACACCTCTTGTGAAGGTTTTTATTTTTTAAGCTGTGTAAACAACCTTTTGGCAAACAACCTCTTGGCAAACAACCTTTTCTCATTGTCTAATTAAAAGATGAGATCAAGCCTGGATAGCACCAGGATGTATTTTTTATGGTGTTGCCTTTTGCATTCCCACATTTCCAGGCAACAAAAGTGGGGTTTGAATGGTTGTTCTCCCAGGCTCTGCCAGATTTCTGCTGCTGAGCTGCTCTGCAGGCTGCCTGGCCATCAGCTGGAGCTGTGCTAAGTCTCAGGGCTGCTCTCTGCTCTGCCATGCAAACCTGTCCACCTGCAGGATCTGCAAAGCCCCTTTTCCTTTCTGGAGGTGCTGCTCGCCTCACTCCTGGGCCATTGGTGCTTTTAAAAGCTGTGCACCACGACTGTAAAAGTTACTTTGGCAGTCACAGTGCAGGAAAAGATGTGGCTTGACCAGCTGATGTAATTAAATAATTCTAGCTTCAAAATTAGATGGTGGCTGTGCTGACTGCTCTGCATCCCTTGTGTGCTGGGCTAACAAGTGGCTCCAGATGCTTTGCCACATACAGGGAGTATTTATTGCCTGAAAAAAAAAAACCACCAAAAAATTATGGGATAAATTGATCATCAAACAGCAAGCCACAGTAAAATGCCAGAGCAATCCTAGCCTGGCCTGCCAGGATAAAGCTGGCAGGTGCTTGAGCAAACTGCAGTCTTCTGGAACAGGATGAAAATGTTTGCTCTTTGGAGTTGCAGTCCTCGTGGCGGCTGAAGGCGTGTTTGTATAAATTAATGGAAATACTGATGATTCTTTGGTGGCAATACGCAAAATTTTTGTGATAACATCCTAGAATTAGTTCTCAAGCGATGACCTCATTTGGGGAAAACTGAGCAGCATGTGGTGGCCAGCTCAGACACTCAGGAGGTGGAGAGAAACATTTTGCAAGGACATTTAGTGGCAGAACAAGGGAAAATTGCTTTAGACTGAAAGAGGCCAGGTTTAGATGGGATATTAGGAAGAAATTCTTTTTGGTGAGGGTGGGCAGGCCCTGGCACAGGGTGCCCAGAGCAGCTGTGGCTGCCCCTGCATCCCTGGCAGTGCCCAAGGCCAGGTTGGACACTGGGGCTGGAGCAGCCTGGGACAGTGGGAGGTGTCCCTGCCATGGCAGGGGTGGCACTGGGTGGGATTTAAGGTCCCTCCCAACCCAAGGCATTCCATGATTTGAGGGGAGGTGGGGGCAGCTCTCACCATCCCCCCTGGCTGATCCCAGGCCCCTGCCCCTCTCTGGCTGTTGTTCCAGTGCTCCAACAGCCCCAGGCTGGGCATGGCAGAGGCCCCAGGGGCCATGAACCCACCACCACCCCTGTCCCCTGCTCCCCTCTGCCTGAGGGTTTCTTGTCAGAGCCAGACTTCATTCCTGCTCATCTGAAGTGAAACCTGGGGCAGGAAATCTGCTTCAAGCATGGCAGAAAGCAGCTGTCCTTTAGCCCAGTCTGGGGCTCCAGGACACGACTCCTGGGGAAGCAGAGGGTTCACCTGTTTAAATAACTCCATTCTGAGCTTTTCCTTTGCTGCAGTACTTCTTTATTCCCAATATTGAGGTAACCCATGTTCCTCAGGGAGGAAAAAGAAAAAGAGGCAATTTGATATAAAATGACAGCAATTCCACACAGTTTGTACTTTCATAAAGGTGAGATTTTTCCTTTTCTCCTTCTCTTCTCATCTAATTCTCATCTCTGCCCAGCTTTTGGCACCATTTTGTCCTGCCAGAAGAGCTCCTCCATCCCTTTGGTGCCTTCTGCCAGCTCTGCACTGTCCCTTCCTTTCCTGTGCCACAATTTGATGAAGTCATGACATTAATTACTGAGCAAATGATGTTTCTCTCTATGGTGGGTAATTTCTAGAAAAGCCACTTTCTATCAGTAGCAAGCATTCTTCTGCCACATATGTCCCTGCCTGTTTGAGACTCCAGGAAACCAGCCCGAGGCAGTGTTTAAAATCCTAATTCAGCTGTAATTTATATCTGCAGCTCCAGGTACTTAAAAGCAATTTTTTGCTTCCATCAGCTGTGGAAGGAGCAGGATAGTATGAGAAAACATAGATGCCTCCTCTGAATTTCACCAGAAACCCTGACAGAGGCTGTCTGGCTCTCCCTGCAGCCGGAGTTCCACACGAGCTGCTTGCTGAAGGACAAGCAGAGGGAAAAACCTTTAATTGCAATTCACACTGGCTGGTTCCTGCCAGCAGAGCTGCACCAGTGCAGGCAGCACCCAGGGAGAGGCACCTGCAGCAGCCCCAGCTGCTGAGCTGCTCCTTCCATCAGCTTTTCAGCAAGGCTCCTCTGACATCCACCCCCCAGCCTGCCTTCCTTGGTTCTGTTTTATGGAGTGAGGGGATCCCAGGATGGTTTGGGTTGGAAGGGAACTTCAAGATCATCTTGTCCTAACACCCCTCCCATGAGCAGGGACACCTTCCATTATCCCAGGTGGCTCCAAGCCCTGTCCAACCTGGCCTTGGGCACTTCCAGAAGCAGCCACAAAATCTCTGGGCAGCCCATTCCAGTGTTTCACCACCATCACAGGGAAGGATTTCAACCTAAGGTCTACTCTAACTCTGCCCTCTGGCACTGGGAGCCATTCCCTGGCTCCTGTCCCTGCAGCCCTTGGCAATTGTCTCTCTGCAGCTTTCCTGGGGCTCCTTCAGGCCCTGCAAGGCCACCCTGAGCTCAGCCCAGAGCTTCTCCTGCCCAGGCTGAGCAATGCCAGCTGTGCCAGCCTTTCCTGCCAGCAGAGCTGCTCCAGCCCTCTGCTCATCCTGGAGCCTCCTCTGGGCTCTCTCCAGCAGCTCCACGTCCTCCCTGTGCTGGGAATTCCAGGGCTGGGGCAGCTCTGCAGGTGGGGCCTCACCTGAGCAGGGCACAGGGGCAGAATTCCCCCTTCACTTGCTGGGATGAGCCCAGGACATGGGAATTTTTGGGACATTCCCACCCTCTCACCCCCCACCACCTCCAGGTCCTTCCTGGCAGGGCTCCTCTTGATTTTGTCCCCCCAGCCTGGGTTGGTACCAGCTGCTGCCCCAGTCCAGCTGCAGCACCTCACACCAAGTCTCAAAACCACACAAAACCCCCGTGGATCCACTGATTTCCCACCTTTGATCCTCTCCTGGAGGATGGAGCCCCCTCTGAGGGTGCTGAGGGCTCTCAGGAGCCCTGCCAGGAGAGGCGAGTGACGGATGAGAAGCGGCAATCGGCCCTCAGCCACCGCACACCCTTCCGTCCACATAAGCACAAACTTTTCCCAGTGTGGGTTTGTTTATTGCCTCAGCCAGCTAAAGGCCACGAGATGCTAATGCTAACGCTACAAGCACATTGCTGCCTCTTTAATTTATTTCAGCTAGCTCCCGTGGATGGCATTTGGGTGAGCCAAGCTGCCAGTTGAACTGGATTTGTTGTGCAGTTCGACGTAAAAAACCGTGCTGGAAATAGAGCTGCATTCTGAGGCATCTAATTAGGAAAGCATCATGATAGTCAATGCAAATGTTTTTCCAAGGCTCTGCATCTGTGTGCTGTGCATCAGTCGTGCACTGAGATGGCAATAGCCATTTTCCAAAGCCTTGAAAGCCGTCTAAAGAGGAAAATACATGCTTCCAGCCTGCCTTGGTGAAGGAAAGAGCAAACCTCATGTTTTAGTGCTTCAGGATCCATGTGTAAACTTCCTCGGCAAAATCAGGAGGGAGATAAGGAGAAAAAAAAGGAAGGGAGATTTGCAGGCTGGACCAGGAGCCTGTGCAATGTTTAGCAGCTGAGAGCTGTGGTTTACAAATGCCCAGAGCCTTAGGGTGAACACCAGCACTCTTGGATATGCAAGGGTACAACCCAAATGTATCATTTTTGCAGACCAAAATACTTGGAAGGAGACTGAAGATGCTGACCTGGGCTCCCCTCTTTTTTTTTCCTTTTTTTTTTTTTTTTCCTTCTTTTAACAACATTTTTTCATTACAGTACACGTGGACTCGTGAATATAAATACTCATGTATGTTTATACAGATATATAGAATCATGGAATGGCTTGGGTTGGAAAAGACCTTAAACATCATCCAATTCCATGGGCAGGGACACCTTCCACTATCCCAGGCTGCTCCAAGCCCTGTCCATCCTGGCCCTGGACACTTCCAGGGATGGGGCAGCCACAGTTTTTTGTGCCCAGGCCTCACCAACCTGACAGAGAACAATTTTTTCCCCCAGTATCCCAATTAACCCCACTCTCTTTCAATCTGAAGCCATTCCCCCTTGTCCTGTCACTCCACCCCTTGGAAATAATCTCTCTCCATCTTCCTTGCATCTTTCTTGTTTCTTGGTGAGATTTTGTCAAGTTTTTCATGAAAGCATTTTAAAATACTTTGAAAGCATCATAAGTGCAGTAGAACACTTTTCCCTGTGCTTCTAAAGTGTCATAAAAATCCTTAAGGATCTGTGCTAACTCTCTAAAAAAACCTGAATTTGCTTCTAGCATCTAAACCTGACTAAAAATAACCAGTCCATCAAACTTAAAAGAACATAGAATTTTATTCAAGTTCACCTAGGGACTTGATTATCCTGTTGAAAATGGCAAAAAACCAGCAATTATGAAAATCTAGACAGAAAAACAGATTGATCTCCTAGGTCTGTTTAGCTGCTCTCCTTCAACAGATACCTCCCCCTTTTCTCTGAGTAAGCAAATAATTCCTGGCCTCTCACATCTATAGAAAACTGCTTTTCTCGAGGAATTTATTCAAAAAGTCACTGCAGCTCTATTTGTAGAACAAATGGGTCTTTAATGATTCGCAGTCTCATTTGAATATTCATGTTAATGTGCATTTTTTTCTTCCATTTAGGAAATAATCATGTGGTAACAAAGGACTCCCATTAGCTGCAAAACGCAGTTCTTTAGGAAATTAATTTGCACTGATTCTTGACGAGATTGAGGGAGCTACCAGGATCAGTAGGGAAATTAAAAGCACCACGTGTCTTCTTCTACCTGTCCTAGGTTTAGTGTGTCCATGTGCAGCTGTGGTGCTTCCCAAGGATCTTCCTGCCTGTGGATGTTAAAAATCCGGAGTGCCCATCATGCTTTAGAGAGGAACACAAGAGAATGGGGTCATGGAATGGTTTGGGTTGGAAGGGACCTCAGTGATGATCTTGTTCAAACCCCCTGCCATGGCAGGGACACCTCCCACTGTGCCAGGCTGCTCCAGCCCCAGGGTCCAGCCTGGCCTTGGGCACTGCCAGGGATGCAGGGGCAGCCACAGCTGCTCTGGGCACCCTGTGCCAGGGCCTGCCCACCCTGCCAGGGAACAATTCCTGATTCCCAAGATCCCATCCAGCCCTGCCCTCTGGCACTGGGAGCCATTCCCTGGCTCCTGTCCCTGCAGCCCTTGGCAATTGTCTCTCTGCAGCTTTCCTGGGGCTCCTTCAGGCCCTGCAAGGCCACCCTGAGCTCAGCCCAGAGCTTCTCCTGCCCAGGCTGAGCAATGCCAGCTGTGCCAGCCTTTCCTGCCAGCAGAGCTGCTCCAGCCCTCTGCTCATCCTGGAGCCTCCTCTGGGCTCTCTCCAGCAGCTCCACATCCTCCCAGGGCTGGGAATTCCAGGGGCTGGGGCAGCTCTGCAGGTGGGCTCTCGCCTGAGGGGGCACAGGGACAGAATTCTCCCGTCACTGCAGATCCCACCACTTAGTGCTGTACAAAATCCCAATAAAATATGAGGAAAAATGAGGAAGAAAAGAAATTAAAATGGAGAATTCCAGCAGCAGTTCTCACTCAGCTGGGAGAAAGCCTCATGATTTCTGCAGATCCAGAGACTTTTCCATGACTTTAGACTTACTGAAGACAACAATTCACATTAAAGATGCGATGATTTTCCACCGACATTTTTTGGACTGTCCCGCTGGAAATTAGAAGGAAACAAAAATTCAACAAATGATTGTGGTAATAGTTTTTGACAGAGCCCTTTAAATTTTTAGCCAGACACAAACTGTGTGTGGTTCTCTGCATATTTTACTTATTTCCTGGTGGTAGCAGCAATGCAAAATATATTGGAACTGCCTTCAGGGATTGTGTATTTAAGTTTTCTTTATTAAACAGTTCAGTTGGTAATGTGTATTTACAGGGTTATTTTTTTCTTTCTAATTAATTGTTTTAGAGATAGTTATTATTTTCTGTCATATATTAAAGAACAGAAAAAGGGAAGGAGAGAGAAGAGGAGGCCTAAAGCCTTTCTGCATCATTATCCATTTATTAAAGCACTTAGGAGTGTGAGTTACCCGCACAATTTAATGTGAGATCCATTACAAGAAGTTCTGACCATCCTGAATTAACAGGAACTCTGCCTTGGAGACTGAACTTCACTGCCTGGTGTAATAAATACTGGGTTTAAGGCAAAACCCTGGTTTTGCTCAGTGAGCTGGGACTCGTGGCTGCACACCCCAGAAGTTAAAAGCCCAGCTAGCAAAGCTCCTGGGGCTGTGAGAAACTGAACTGCAAGGAAGAAACAACAGGAGAAAGTAAAAAAATCTGCTGTAAGAACTGAGAAGGGTCAGAGCAGCATTTTAGCAGGACATGGGGCAGTAGTTTCAAACTCAGGGGAGATTTAGATTAGATTAGATAGAAGGAGGACATTTTTTATAATGAGCAGGATGAGGCACTCCTTGTGCAGAGCTGGTGAATGCCCCATCCCTGGAGATGTTGGAGGCCAGGCTGGATGGGACTCAGAGCAGTCTGGTCTGGTGGGAGGTGTCCCTGCTCATGGCAGGGGTGGAACTGGGTGATCCTTGTGGTCCCTCCCTACCCAAATAATTCTGTGGTTCCCTGAATTCTGCCATGCCCTCAATGCACAGTCAGCTCTTAGGCCAGATGGTGAAATGTGACTCATTAAAATAGTGACCAGGGCAGAAGAGGGCAAAGGAGAGAGGGAACCTGATGTATGACACAGCTGCCAGAGCAGTTTTATTTATCGAGCCACTTCAAAATAAAATATTGCCATTTAAAAAATGTTTGTTTGTTTGTTCACCAGGAGCTCCAATTCAACTCTCTTCTTTCTCCCAAGAGCATTTCACTCTGTGTTGTTCTGTCCAGCAGGTATTTTTGCTGACAAACTCACATTTTTGCCCTCTAATAGGACACTTAGGGAAGTCAATAAGATTTGGGAAACCACTTTGCCCTGTCTGCACTTCAGCCAAATCACAATGATGTTAAATGAACTGCTTTTAATAATTCATTGCAGCAGAATCTGGTTTACTTTTAGCCAGCTCTTAGAGGAGGGAAAAGGCTTCACCTTCTGAGCCTCATCCTGCAGAACTGCTGAATCTCTCCCAGGCTGTTCCCAGATGCTTTTCCAAAACAAACCCCCTGATACAGCAGGGGACACACAGAACAGAGAATTACTTGTGTATCTTCCCACTGTCAAAAGAAAAGGGGAAGTTTTCACCTGATTGACACATTATATTAACCCTTCCCTCCTCAGTGACCACAGAAATCAGCAGATCTCAGGTCCCAGGCAGTCCCCAGACATGAGGAGCTGTGCTGTGAGAGGGATTGTGAGAGGACAAACCACCCAAACACACCCCAGAAAAGTAAAAAAGAGAAATGGGGGCTGTTTCAGGCCTGTGATGTGTCCAGGGGAAAGCAGCACTTTGTGCTCAGCCCTGGGTAACCAGGATGGGTTAAGGCTGTGAGGTGAAACAAGGGTTGGGGCCACAAATATAATTATGTTTTAGCTTACCTAACATAAAAAAGGGAAGAAAGACAAGCTAGGAGGTATGAGCCCTGAAGATGATCTGACAAAAACTCACCTGCCTCTAAACCTATCTGTTTTTCTAGTCTTTGGTCTAACAAAAGTTATTCCCATATATTTTACCTCAATTACTGCTATGTATAAAGAAATATATTACCTAATACCCGCACTTGAACTGAAGCCTTGCTGTTTATGTTAAAAGCACACATAAATTTAAATGTGTGTGCATACATAGGTGCCTGTAACTTAAAGGATTTGTGTTGTACAGAGAGATATAAAAATATTTCTGTACTTGTAGGCAGATCCCCCTAAAAAAATAAAATAAAAGGAGGAGGCTGGTTTTATTAGTAATGTAAATCAATAAATTGTCCTCAGCTGGACAAGAAGTGCTCAGTTTTACCAGCTGGGGATGTGGCCTGCAGCCTGAGCTCCCATTTTATGGGACACAGGGATCTCTCTCTGCAGGAGCTGTTTAGGGAAAGCTCTCTTGCAGAAATTACAGCTTTTTTGGAGGCTCAATTTGAGACAGAACAGCTGTGAACCACCCCCCCCCGCAAAAGTGTAATGACAATTATTAAAGGTTCCATAAAACATGGAATAACCTTGTTGGATATTCTCTCATAAGATCACATGGGTTTCAAAGCTGTTCCTAACTCCCTGATTTTTATTTGCTCTTCTCTTAGCCAGGAGCTGTTTTTTTTTGGTTTTTTGTTTGTTTGTTTGTTTTGTTGTTGTTTTGGGGGTTTTTTGGGTTTGTTTGTTTGTTTTGTTTTTGTTGTTGTTGTTGGTTTTTTTCCATTTGACAGATGCTCTCTGGGCTGTGAGGGGTCCAATTCAGCCTTCAGCATCCTGCAGCTCCTCTGAGCAGCCCCAGGAGCACAGCCCAGCTCTCAGAGGGAAAACAGGGCACTCCAGGGAACACTTACTCGAATTACACTCTGCCTTCAATTTGTCAGCTGCACCACCAGCAGCAAGAGGAGAGACGTGGAAATGTCACAGAGTGGTAACCTTTAAAATGCTTTTGCATTCAAAGAAGAAGAAAAAGCCCAAAGCACGTGGCTGCAGCAGCATTTCCATGACTTCAGTGAGTTCCCCTCTGCTCTGTGGTGGCTCCTCAGGGTGGCATCAGCCTCTGCTCCTGGAGCATCCCCAGCAGGGACCAGCCAGGGCCACCAGCAGTGGGGTAGCACCACTGTCCCATCCACCATCCCTGGGGCTGAGTGCCCAGGAAAAACCCAGCCCAGCCCTGCCAGCCAACAGCACCACCCCACTGGGACATTTTCTGCTGGAAATCCATCGTAAATACGGATTTGTCCCTGCAACTGCAAGGCATTTGGGCTGCATGTGTCAAAGGAATTTCTGTCTCTGTCCTTTTGCTTTGAATTTCTGTCTTTGTCTGGTTGCTCAGCTGTTTGAAGAATTAAGTTATACCTGAAATCTTCTGATGTGACCAATTTGTGAAAATCCTGGGTTGTTTTATGTGTATTTCTGTATGTGAAAATGTTATTTTGATAATGAAGAGTACTGGAATAAAGGTGTCCTGCAGTAAAAGCCTACTGAATATATCCTGGATATGTTCACAAGGCATTCTGGTTATCTTCATATACTGAATGTTCTGAATATATTCAGACAGCATAAAAAATTACCTCCACAAGGCAAATAATGTCTGTAGACATCATGTACTAAATACTGTAGCAAAAAAAAAAAAAAAAAAGATGGATAAATAGCAATCTTTTCCTAAAAGTACAGAAAATATTTCAATTTCTATAAATAAGTCAAGCTTGCATGTTTTTCTCCAGCGTAACATACTTTGTTGCTGTTTTTATGTGATTTTTTTAAACACATGTATATATGTATTGATATTTTCCCGCACTCTGGGGAATGTTGAGATGTAATTGGCAGCCTTCACTGCTTTTTTAAAATTGACACTTCTTCAGACAGAATATATTTAGGTATAGACCCAAGACCCTGCTGGTTGAAAACCTCAGCTCTATAAAAGTTATCTCAAAGTCATTAAAATACCATCAGTGATCTTTTCAGGCAAGGTCATTGGTTAGGAACCCATCAGAAAGTTTCTGCTCACTGTAAAGCACATCCAGAATAACTGGGTTGCAAAGGCAGCCATCTGAAGGGGAGGAAGGCCAGAATTAGATAGCCCTGCAGTATTAATGGTTCCTGCTCTTCCATGATGAAATGTGTTATGACACAGGTTTTGACTCCACCACCCTCTGTCCCCCCTCCCCCAGCCCACTCCTGTTCGTAGGAAAAGAGACATTTTTCTTTTCTACTACCTGCATTTTATTCAGAATTCACTGTTCAGAGGCTGAAATGAACATAAAATTATTCATTGTCTCCTTAGAGATTTCCTGGTTCTTATGCCATTTCACGGACGCTGTCAGAAGGTGTCCAAGAGTTCCACAAAGATTCCTGAGCTCCTCTGCACAGGGGCATGGTGAGGTGAAGCAGCAAATGGCTGCACATGAAGGACAAAATCCCACCTGGCTTTTGGGGCCTCAAATCATGGTCATAGCGGGAAAATACTTGGAGCATTCTATATGTGAAAAGCCGAGCAAAATGGCTATAACAGATCAAGCAGGGCTGGCCAAGATCACCTCACTGCCAGCCAGAGAGACAGGAAGAGTCCTTAGAACTGGCATGGGCAACATCCTCTCCTCTCCTCTCCTCTCCTCTCCTCTCCTCTCCTCTCCTCTCCTCTCCTCTCCTCTCCTCTCCTCTCCTCTCCTCTCCTCTCCTCTCCTCTCCTCTCCTCTCCTCTCCTCTCCTCTCCTCTCCTCTCCTCTCCTCTCCTCTCCTCTCCTCTCCTCTCCTCTCCTCTCCTCTCCTCTCCTCTCCTCTCCTCTCCTCTCCTCTCCTCTCCTCTCCTCTCCTCTCCTCTCCTCTCCTCTCCTCTCCTCTCCTCTCCTCTCCTCTCCTCTCCTCTCCTCTCCTCTCCTCTCCTCTCCTCTCCTCTCCTCTCCTCTCCTCTCCTCTCCTCTCCTCTCCTCTCCCCATTTTCCCCTCTCCATTCCAATTCTCCTCCTATCACAGAATTATAAAACCATCAAGGTTGGAAGGGACCTTTAGGATGATGAAGTTCAACCATGAACCCAGGACTGGCACTGTAATCCCTAAACCACAAAATCCCACCACCACCTCCTGCTGCCTCTTCCACACCTCCAGGAATGGTGACTCCACCACCTCCCTGGGCAATTTATTTCCATGCCTGGCCACCCTGACAGTGATTTTTTTTTTTTCTCATGTGATCTGAATTTCCCCTGCCTCAGCCTAATGCTCCTTCCTCTGCTCCTCTCCCTCATTTCTTTAGCAAATGGTGGCCCAGAGAAGCTGTGGCTGCCTCCTCCCTGCAAGAGTCCAAGGTTGATCTTTAAGAGATGATCTTTAAGGTCCCTTCCAACTCAAGCCATTCCAAGATCCTGATGTTCTTTGATCCACAACTTCTTTGGGCAGCCTGCCACCAGGTCCAGGCTGAGCCAAATCCCCTCTGTGCAAAGCAGGGAAGGCTGAAATCTCCAGAGTGACCTTGGGGAAATCAGATCCCTGCAGCTTTCCCTTCCAGGACCGTGATGTGGGGGGCCTGTAAAGCGCTCAGGCTCCTCAGTTATTTGGTTATACCCCTGAGAATGTCTTGTGGAAGTGCCAACAGAGACTTCACCTGCAGTTTCCCCCTCTGAGGTCTGCAGCTCCTGAGCCTTTAGCACAGGAAATGTTGCTGTACTTATCCAGGGGGGACAGGACCATCTTTTTCAGTTCAAATAAGACCAAATTAAAAGCTCAGAGAAATCTGACATTAACGTTTTTGCTGTCTTGGAGGCTACATCATGTCACCCTCAGGGTCACATTAATATTTAGCACTGCCCCTGCTACTAAATGCTGAAATTTTCATTTTTTATTAAAACTGCAAAAGATAGAAGCTGTATTGTCAAGCAGCATCCTGATATAGACATCAGCTGTGCACAAACCTTTGTGAATTTAAAGTTGTGGTGATTTTTGCCAGTGTTTTAACTCCTGGTCTCTGGCATTTTTCTTCCCCTACTGGGTCACTTTCTGTCTTTATCACCCACTTATCTGCCTGCTTCTCATCGTAAACCCCCACTAAAGACTTTGGGACTTCAGTGGCTGTGAAAGTAAGATGGATTTCGCCCTGTCAGCACTAGATGTGTGTTTTACTGGGAAATAAAACTGGAAGTATGCAAGCTTGGAGATGAGTTTCTGTTATGGAACCACGTAAGAAACAAGTCAATATATTGCTGGGTAATGGGCAAGACTTGCTCTTTTCTTACATGATCTGGCCTCATGCTCTTTATTGAGCTGCAGAGACTGCTTCAGATCTCATGGGTTGGGAATGGTTTTGTTCTCGTGCACACAATGTGCTGTTTTCCTCCAGAAACTGCTTTTTGTGACTGTGCTTGGAGGCTGCCCCTGGGACTGGAATGCTCCCTGAGCTCTGTGGGTCTCAATCTCCCTGCCAGGTTCAAACATCAGCACCAGCTCCAGCTCTGCTGCTTCATTTGGGCAATTGTTAATTTGCCTGGTCATTTGGGCAATGGTTAATTTGCCCAGTGTCTTGGGTTGGAAAATGTAACCAAAAATGTGTATTCTATTTTCATCTGTTGAAGCTGGTTGGGAGATATTGTTCTTTATCTCTTGTAACTCTAGGGGTAGAGAGAGGGCAAATCCCTTCTGTTAATGGACACCTGATAACACCAGATAAGGCAGGGCCTCCTTATCTCTTCCTCCACCCATCCTTCTCCCAGGGACATCCCCTGTGAATGGGCCATTGAAGGCTCTCACAGGACTGATAACATCACCTCATCCCATTGGGAGATGCTCCACCCAGCGGGAGGAGCCAAAGCCTTTCCATGGGATAAAACAGCAATCCCAAACACCAAGGGAGCTGTTCCCACTGGATTCCCAGAGGATGACTGGACCCTTTCCTGAGGATCATCTCTACTCCAACAGAGCCACATCTGTCACTCTGGGAGGACTCACTGCGGGCTGCTTCCAACACCCTGACCAACAGGGTGTCAGGTTTGCATTCTGACTCTTTCAGTGGTCCTTTGTACTATTGCATTTATTTTATTTTATTTTATTTTTATCTTTCTTGTTGTTTGTTCTCTCTCTATTAAATTGTATTTCTGACTTGGAGTCTCACTGGTTTTGCTTTCAAACCAGTACACCTGGTCATTTGGGCAATTGTTAATTTGGATGGCAAATGTTCGAGCCTGTCTCAGTCCCAGCATGGACAGGTAAAGAAAATGCTGCTTGGGACCCCTCCAGTGAAGTTGTTGGTACCCTGGGCTCTGTAAGGGCTGATTTCACCAAGTCTGCTGAGCCCCAGGCCTTGTCCAGCCTTGTCCTGGCTGCTCTGGTTCCCAGACAAGGCAGCAAAAAGAAAATCTGTCACTGTGGTCATCACTGGATGTGGCCAAAACCACTCCTTCCTCTCAGATAATTGGAGTGCTGGAAATCCTATTTTTGTCTCTCAGGGAAAAGAGATCCGCAGCTTCCCAGAAGAATGGAAATCCTGAAATTTGCTTTCCTTCATTTTAAAAGGAAAAAACCCTGCCAAACCATAAATGCAAATGATTATTTTCTAATCCCAGCCTGTTGTGGCTGTAGATGGTGGCTTGGGTTGCTTCCTGGAAACTGAGGGAAGCTGCCAAGGTCACCCAAAGGGTAGAGATTTGCCCAGATGTTGGGAAGGGACCCTCCAAGACCCCACCTAGAAGCTGAATCCCCACAAGCCTCTGCTAGACTCCAAACTCAAGAGAAAGAGGCCACCAACAGGCTGATGCCTTGGAATGCCAGGAGAGGTTTTGTTTTTTTTGGCCTCAGAACCTCAGGTGATGATAACTCTCGTTCATCTTGGGCCTGCTGATTGGACTGGGAGGAAACCAGGTTGTTTTTAAGCTGGTTGTTACTGAAAATGGGAGACTGGCATGAAAAGTTTGGGTCCGCTGTGTGGACTTTCTCAGTGAGATCCCTAAACACCAGGCTGTGCTGGAACAAATCTATCGAGAGTAATCAGAATTAGTAGCAGTAATCTTTGTACCAAACCTGTTCTTCCTGACACAGGCAGCTCTGGCATAAAGCTTTCTGCATTTTCCTGGGGTGGAAAACACTGACCATGTCCATTTGCCACCTCTAGAACTGGCTTTGGGGTTCCTGTTTGCCCTGGAAGGGATGGGACAGCTCTGATTGTAGCTCCCAGAGACCTGCTGGGAACATGTGGGCATGAAAAGTGGCTCACAGCTGTGAGGGGAGATCATGGGCTTTTTATACCTTTAAGGTTTGCTGCAGAGACTTTCTAGAATTTAGACTTCATCCAATTCTTTTTCTTCTCTTCTAGTTTTACTCAGTGTAGGTTACTCCCTTCACCTTGCCCTGAGCTTTTGTCTCTACGAGTCCCTGACTTGTGATCTGCTGCTGAATGGATTAAAGAGCTCAACTTTTTGCTGTGAGAGGGGAAAGAAAACAATAAAAATGTATAAAGATAACCAGGGGACATTATCTCATGGATAGGGCAATACTGGCTAAAGGGTGGGCCAGAAAAATTCAGATTTGCCTCTGTGCACACGCACAGGGCTGAGACAATCCCTGGAGAGTGATGTGGCTGGAAGGAGCTGATGCTGTGGTTTCAGCATCTTTCCCTGCTCCCTCCCCCCATGTGCCAGGCTCTGAAAGGGCTGTGATGGTCACTCTACTCTGATCCTGGCCAAGAGCACGAGTGGGACGTGCCCACACCACAATCACAGACGAGCCCCTGGCGGTGCGGGTGACACCTGGCTCTGTAATGCCACATTGACCACAAATAACCCACAGCCCCACCCCGTGCCAGGGCTCCAGCTCCCCCTGTGTGCTCTGGAATCCACATCCAGCTGGATGGATGGAGTGCTGGGCTCCAGGGCCAGGCAGGAGCAGCCTCAGTCCCAAACCCACCCCGCGTGTTGCGCGCTGACCCCGTCGTGGGGTCACGTCCACTCTTCTCCAGCTGCTCAGTCCCAAATCCTCCTCAAATAAAATCTGAAACGAGCTTCACTCTCTCTCTGGAGTGTTGTCTTGGCTCTCTTTGAAGTGACAGGAAAGCTGCAGAGCTATTTTTAGCAGCACCTCATCAATTCTGTGTTCCCGAGCGCGTTGGCTCCTCCACCTGAGGTGATTCTGCTTACAAATACTGGAGAGGGTTCACCTTCAGAGATGATATTTTAATTAGAAGTGCAAAGAGCTATGGCCCAACGTGTCAGAGACTAATGAAGGAGCTTTTGTGGTTGGTGGAGAGCAGCTTGCCAAGGTATCCATTCTCTCCTGTACTGTGCAAGATGAAATGCAACTGAAGCTGTTGCCATTTTAAAAGGAAAATCTTATTACAGCCCAGGCAAGGATATCAGAATAAAATAAATGGCTCCTGGTGCTTCTTCATCTATTTGTATGTAGGTTCAGGTGTGATTATGTAGTCTGCTATCAACTTTAATTAAGCTTTCCCTTTGCTGTTGACCTTGGGGCTTAAATATAATTTGTTCTATAGGAAGAACAGGCGGTACGAGCTCAGTGTTTTAAAGTTTAAATTGATTTAGGTTACATTTAATATAAATTTCCTTATGGAAGCATATAATTTTACTATTACTAATGTTGGAGCAATTACACAGAGGTGAAGAATCTGGTTCAGAGCAGAGCCTCTCTAATGCTTCTCTTCACGAGCAGAAGTGTCCCTGCCTTGTGTTTTTTGGTATAATTTTATTTAAATCCACCACAGTCCCCGTGAGCTCCCACTTTTCCTGCACGTCTCTGGCTCTCCAGGCAGACAGTGGGAGGTGACCAGAGCTGGGAGGGCTCCTGCAGAGGTGCCCCCACCTGGGGATAGAGGTGAGGTCTTTACTGCTGCCAGGCTTTTTTTCCTCTCCAGCAGAACAGGAGTGCTTTACCTGGGAGAGCTGGGGGCTGCAGGGCAAGGCAGGCACTGCAGGAAGGGTGGCTGTTTGAATTCCAGCCTCTGGACAGAGCCTTATCCATCAGAGGTGAGCTGTCTGGGCTTCAGTCTCCAGGATTTTTGGGAATGGTCTGCACTGAGACTTGTCCCGGCCACAGGGGAGCCCCTGGCCCCACTTTTCTGGTTTTGCTGAAGCAGGGTGGTGGGTGCCACAGGAATGGGGACCAGGGGAGCAAGAGCTCAGCCTGGGGCGTGAGAGGGACTGGGAGATGCTGGCGATGCCAGCAGAGATGAGGGGAAGAAGATGTTCCCTGGGATCCAGGGCCAGCTGCACTGAGTTTCTTCAACCCTCTGAAAACTGAGGGCAGGATGGGATGGGGAGAAAGGATGAGACCTGGAAGGGTGTGGGAAGAGAGATGATTGTCAAGCTGTTTGTGTGTTTTCTTCAGGGGAACTCTGCAGGATCAGCCATAGGCAATGCAATGATGATGGCATTCCATGTCTCAATACGTGATTGTTGTTTCCGAGCCCCTGCTGCAATGCTCCCTTCCCTCCCCACACCATCCAGAGCACCCACTGCACTCCAAACAGCCCTGAAATATCTGCTCTCTCTGTCAAAGTGTTGAATCAGGTGATTTTTGCCCTCCCACTGAGGCTGGAGCCCCTAAAGAAAGCATACAGGAAAACTTTAGGTGCAAAGAAAAGGTGCAAAGATGTGGCTTGACTGAGCTTGGGCAATATTCCAAACTCATATTACTGCTGTGATGACAAGGTGCCTTAATGACAGCATTTCTTCAGGTTTTCCACCTTTTCTTGCCATTGTGTTGTGGATTTCTCTCACCATTATGTGCTATCTTTTTATGAAACACCTATCTTTCTCACTTCCAGTTAAATAAGAGTCCAAAGGCTTGAGCTCTGGAGGGGGTGGGTTCTGCTTTCTGACAGGCTCAGAGGGTGAAATCTTGGCGGTTCCAATGTAAAAACAGCGACTTTGCCAATTTCTCTCAAGGCAATTTTTTTAGTTTAGGTACTGTGAGAACCTGGTGTTGGCATTACTGTCCCAAGGGCAAGGGATCACTTTCTCTCATGCTCAGTCATAGAGATTTCAAAATCTTTTGTAAGCATATACTATCAAAAATCTATTATTTGCATATGCCTCTCGTATAATAAAAAAATAATAATAAAAAAATAATTTGAAAAATTATTGGCTAGGAATTCTGAGTGTGTGTCCAGCAGCACCAGGACAAATCCCTGCAGCAGCTCTCCCCTGACAAACACTGTGCAGGGACAGGCCTGCATTTTATGCTCAGATGGCTGCTCCAACAGGAGGGAAATCTGTCCCCTCTCACCGGGGCTGTGTTTGCTCAGCTCTGTCTCAGGGTCCTCCCTGTCACTTGTCCCCTTGCCCGCCATCTGGCCCAAAAATCAGGTGCCTGTGAAGGGGAAAATCCTTAATCTGGGAGGGCAGAACCAGGGGGAGAGTGCTGCAGGGTGTGGAGCCCCTGTGCCAAACTCCCCATGTTTGCAGGGCCCTTGTGAACCCTGAAAATAGTCACAAAGCCTTTTTTGGTGTCCATTCTAGCACCTTCTGTCCAGAAATCCTGACACCAATGAGCACAACAGTGACTGTGGAAAAAGGAGGGATGGTTTGGAAAGTACAGCCCCCTCCCCAGGGAGGTGCTCTGCACGACCCCCCAGCAGTGTGAGCAGCGTGTGCTGGGCTCCTGCACTTCCTACAAAGGCATTTTCATTCTGGGGAGCGAGGGGAGCTTTCTCTTGGGAGGCTCAGGCAAGCTCAGAGAAAATTAATGGTGAAAAGCACTCTCTTTTCCCTGCTGGAATGCTTCATAGTCAACCAAGAGAGCCCATTAAGCAACTGCTGTGACCTAAAATAACCTGACTAGCACTAAAACTATGAGCAGGCTGTATGGTTTTTTTGTTTTCTTTTTTTTTTTTTTTCCTTCTTTTTACCTTTCCTTCCTTTTAAAATAAAGCTTCCTTCTCTGGGAGAGTTTTTCAGCCTGCTCAGGAAAATGTCCCAACAGAGTTTGCCTGTCCAGCTGCCCCTTTTTTCCCTCTTCTTGACTGTTCATCTCTTCAGAATAAAAAAGACACCCCCCCAAAATAAAAATCCAAGCAAAACCTACTCTTTGTACACACCTGGCTGTGCTGCCAAAGTGAGTTTGGCAAAGTCTGAGACTTTTACCCCTAAACACTGAATGAAAGGATTCAGGAAGAGACCTATTGCCCAACTGCAAGCCAGGGATGGGTATCATCCCTCCAGCTGCCTGGGAAAATGGGGAATTTGGTTGCACAAAGCTCCTCTGCGCTCTCTTTTGTCCCAAATGGCAGCCTAGGGTTGTTTTGTCTGTTTTTCAACTGGGTTATTTGGTGGAATAATACCTCACCTTGTTCATAGCTCCTAACTTTTCTTAGCTATGGTACTGCTCCTGTGGAGCTCACCTGGGTAAAAACTAAATGACCAAAAATTTAAACAGTCAAAAATTTTTAGGTTCTGGATAGGAAAAGCAAATTTCAACCTGAAAACAAGGAGAGGGAAAATCTCTACTGAGTTAAACTGCAATTGTGTTAATCAGACAATTTAAATGAAACAGTAATGGAATAAAGGATAAAAGGGTTCTTAGAAAAGGCAGGAGTGAGGGAGTTGCTAACTCATTTGAGACAAAAAGGGAGACTTAATTGCTATCTGAGTCATTAAAGGGTTAGCTGAGGTTGGGGTATGAGGAAAAGTGTAATGTGAAAAAGAGTGGTTCTCTCTCAGGGGGTACAATTTCTAGGAGACAGGAGACAGGGAAGAATTTTAGCTCTTAAATTCTTCTTTTGAAGTAAAGACTCCAGTCACCCTCGGGACTATGATGGTCACAGTTTTGTGCAAGATGTGCTCGCACTGATACCTTGATGTTCTGATACCTTCAGGGCTTTTCTTTGGAGAGCTCTGCTGATGCCAACTGCTGTTTTCACTTCTATGAATATTTCCCAAGAGGGCATTTGGTGCAGTGGGGGAAGTGGTGAGAGCAGCAGTGTACCCAGGGGGGCAGGAGGCCACTGGCCCCTGGGCTGGGTGAGGAATTGTGTGTCCAGCAGGAGCAGGGCAGGGATTGTCCCTCTGTGCTCCAGGGCTGTGTCCAGCTGTGGCTCCTGCAGGAGAGCCCTGGAGGGGCTGGAGCGTGTCCAGGGCAGGGAAGGGAGCTGGGAAGGGGCTGGAGAATTCCTGAGGGAGCTGGGAAGGGGCTGGAGAATTCCTGAGGGAGCTGGGAAGGGGCTGGAGAATTCCTGAGGGAGCTGGGAAGGGGCTGAGGCTGGAGAAAAGGAGGCTCAGGGGGGACCTTGTGGCTCTGCACAAGTCCCTGACAGGAGGGGACAGCCGGGGGGGTCGGGTTCTGCTCCAGGAACAGGGACAGGAGGAGAGGGAACGGCCTCAGGCTGGGCCAGGGGAGGCTCAGCTTGGGCAGCAGCAGGAATTTGCCCATGGAAAGGGAGCTCAGGCCTTGGCAGGGGCTGCCCAGGGAAGTTTGGAGTGTCCATCCCTGGAGGTGTCACCTGGAGGTGGCACTGAGTGCTTTGGGCTGGGGACAAGGTCGGCATGGGGCACAGCTGAGACTGCCTGGGCTGGGAGGGCTTTTCCCACCTTAATGATTCCACAGTTCTGAGCATATCCCATGCCAGGACACAGGCATACAGGATCCATGGATTTAGATGGTTCTCTTCCACTGTTTACAATGGTGCTGGCAGAGACACATCAGCTCTTTTCCTGTCACCCAGGTCCTGCAGCTCGGTGCATCCAGCAGGGGCTCGGCTGCTCCTGGCTGCACTGATCCAAGAAGAGATCCCTCCACCTGAACTGGATGAGAGCAGAGCAGGCAGTCCCTCCGAGCCCCTGCTCCATGTTTATGTGGCTCTGCTGGGAAGATGACAAGGCAGTGAGAGCCCCAAGCCAAGGGGACCGTGCTCTGGAGATCCGCTGGGACGCGGGGCACAGAGCCAGGCTCCCCGCAGCTCCCGGCCTCCCGTGGGAAGCAGCAGCCTGGTTCCACTCTGATTTCAACCAGCAGGAGACTTGCAGTGAATTTATTTGAATATGGGCCCCCCCAAAGGCATCCTCAGTTCATAAGGAGGATGGATGTTAGCAGGCACGTTGAATACAGATGAGGAGGAAGTCTCATTAAGTCAAGGACGGTTGACACTTTTCCAGATCATCAGCCAAATGTAGATGTAGGGAGATGCTGGAATATTTCCACTCTCAGCAGGCACCAGGAGTTTAAAATGTGGCTATTTCCTGCCTCCATTGCTGGTTCATCCTTGCCTGTCACTGAAGTTTTGATGGGCAGCCACAGGACCCACCACAGGAACAAATGCACCAAACCTCGACTTTGTCCAAAAGCTTCTCACCTTTTTACAGAGGACAAGGGGGAAGCTTTGAATATAGAATATGAAAGTGTTTGGAGACTCAAAAGTCCTGAATGCTACTGAGTAAGTCAATTTTTATTTCTACATGCAGTGCTAATGCCCCATCCACCTCAAGCTGAGCACAGCAGAAAGACTTTTGAGGAAATAAATTAGGGCTGAATTGCCCAAAAATCTTCCATAAAAGTTTCATTTTCTGTGCTTTTTCAATGGGAAATAGTAAAAGAAATTTCTTTCTGCACGTTTTAATTAGGTTCTTATTAACACCATTTTTCTCTATGGAAAAAAGAAATAACACCAAACCAAAGCAAATGAATAACTTAATCTTTTTTTCATGGAATCGTTAAGATTGGAAAAAACCTCCAGGATCATTGAGCCCAACCTTTGACCAAACACTCCCATAACAACTAAAACATAGTGTGAACAGATAGTTGCTTCATTCTGTTTGGAAATACTTAATGGGTAATTCTTAATGTTTTATTTTTTGTTTCTGGTTTGGAGGCAAAAGGTTGGCTTTTGGTGTTGTTGTTGTTTGGGTTTTTTGGGGGTGTTGGTTTGGTTTGTTTATTTTTTGTGTACTTTAAAAAAAAAATTAATGTTTTATGACCATATTGGTCAGACATGCAGACTAGATGGGAAATAATCCCTTAACTGAATGACATCTCAGTGATCTGCAGGTCTAGAGGAAGTTCATACCTTGAGGATGTCTTCATTTGGTCTCTTCTGTTCACCTCTGCAGACCTCTTAGCCCCTGGGCTTGGCAAAGCTACGGATGCAAACCCAACCCGATTCATTTCCAGACACTTGAAATACTCTGCTCACTTGGTGCCCTTTCAACAGCATAATCCCATTAAAAACAGTGATGAAACAACCACGCATTGCTGCTCTTCTCTGTTTTAGAACACCTTGAGCTGAGCACGGTGCAGAAACGTTTGCGTTCGCGGTGCTCGCAGCCAGGGAAATCGCGGGGAGTTCCCGCCCTGCCCGAGCACTCCCAGCTCTGCTGCTGACAGAGCACGGCTGGCACCTCCAGCCAGAGCTGGAGCAGCGTGTTGGCACCAATTTGGGATGCTCTGCTCCACGTTCCCTTGGCCAGGGCACACACAAGGAGGCACTTAGTGACTGTTGTGTTAAAAACACCGACCGCGGTATTCAATCATTTATGCTCTGCATAAAACAAGCAATATCACTTCTCATGGAATCAGGGGATGCAACAAAGTAATTCGAGCTGACAGCTCCCACGTAATAAGCTTTTTTTTCCTCTAGAGAAAGACCTGGAATAACTTTTTCCACCCATTTTTCCTATTATGGGAAAAGTTGTCTTTTTTTTCCACCCCAGTTCTTACGTAAGCAAAGGATTTCCGTAAGAGCTGCTCCCAAATGGACTAAAGATCTATTTATAAGCAGGAAGTAAAGTAACATCAACACATTCCTTGTGATCCAAAAAATATTGAAGCTGACCCAAAGCCTCCTGGTGTGAGATGGACCAAATTCTGCAAGTCCTGGGTGGGTTTGGTTCAGAGCACTCAGGGCTTGCACCCTTCTGCCTCTTTGCCCTATGGTAGCAACAAAAAGGTGAATGAACCCAAATTTTTTTCCAAAAATTTGACTCCTGAGTTCCTTTTCTTTTTTCCCAAGGCACAAGAAGACATTACTCAGAGGATGGCACTGACATGATTATCACACTTTGGGAAAACCACAGCAAAAGGTGATGGAAGCAGACATCACAAATAAAGGCAGAAGACCCTTTTATTTCGCATAGACAAAATGCAAAGAGTGTCTCATTAAATTAATATTAAAAAAAAAACCCAAATCAATCTCCTCACTCCACTGACATCACTCATCCTAATTAACAACAAAAAAAGAACGATCAAGGACCCATTTTCTAATTAAAAAAAAAAAGTGCAAACATGACAAAAGACTTTTTGTTTTTCCAAATCAATGTTCCTGTTGAATTCACAAAGAGGGTGATTTTCTTTTTTTTGTGATTTTTTTTTTCCCTTTTAAATCTTGTCTGATGGAACTTCCAGTTAAAATGTTTTTGTTAAGTCTCCATGCACTTCGTAGAAAATCAGTAAAAACACAAACGCTTGTGAAGATCAGAAAACTGGACTCTTTTACCCAAAAATTCAGATGTCCAGTCAGATGAAGCTCACACTCAGACAGAAAAAAAGCAAGAGAGTCTTTGCACTGTCTGTCGTTCATATTACTATTTTTTTTTTTGTCAAATATTTTGGCAATCTTCTTCTTTAATTATAAATATCGGAATTCAATAGAAAAAAGGTAGCTTTCATTGGATTTCTGTTTGTTTGTTTGTTTTTCAGTGTAAATATTTACAGCCACTGTCCAGCCATGCTCTTTTCGTTATACCAGGGTGTAGGATTTTGCGTAAGGATTGTTTCCTTTCAAGTGGCCCCGGGAGTCCAGCAGGGATTCTTGGGAGCTGCTCATTTTTGCTTGAGCCTGTCCTAGCTCAGCTCCTTCTCGCTGAGGTAACGTTGCCACAGCACCAGGTTGCCATGACTGGACATCTCTCGTGGAGGATGTCTCCATGGGGATCGGCTCCAGCACGGTGGGACGCTTCAAGGTGCGGCTTTTCTGTGGCTCCAAGCAGGCTTGCCCCAAACCCAGGTCTCTGCTCGTGCCCTGCGCGCCACGGTTCAATAAAAAGTCCATCCTAAGGTAGGGTGGCAAATGCATGAGATCACCTGGGGAGGCAAAAGGGAGAGGTGAGTCTTTGTTTCGGGTCGTGCGTTGCGCGACGCTCACCCGGCGGGAGCGACTCGAGCTGGTTCGGCCGCCAAAGGGGAGGAACCGTGATCAGAATTTATAATTTGATATGATAGATTTGATATGATATCTATTTGATAGATTATTTGTCAGCCATTTACTGCACTGTGATCTTACAGAATTGTGCAGCAAATTGCTTTGGGGCAGACGCATGAGGATTCACTCTTAATGTTTGTTTTCACAATAGAATGAGAAGTGCAATGTTCCTTACATGCACTCGTGGCGTGAAGGAGATAAAATGAAAAGACCAGAAGCTTTTTCTCAAAATCTGAAAACAAAAGGTTTTGGTTTACCTTTGTCAAAAACCTGGAAAATGTGGAGGCTCAGTAAACTTCTGATTTTTATTTTCCATTTTAAATGGAAAACTTCACAATTCCAATTAATGAGCCCAAATCTTGAGTAGAATGACTAAACTATTTTAGATGGATGTGAGAGTGTTAAGGCTGTAGTCTTCAAGAGATTTCTGAATAAAACAAAAACATTCATGTCCTCATATAACAAAATTTAACTATCAACCATCACCACTGTGTTTAATTCACTAATAATTTTTTCCCACTGTGACCCCCAAAATGCTGCTGGTTTTGTGGTAACAAAATGCACTGGGACTGGCACCTGAGCTCTTGCATCAACTTTCTGCTTTGAATTGTCAAGAAAAGCTCTTATTCATTATTTCCCCTGACTCCTGGGCCTGTTAGGCATCCATGACATTCCTTCAAGGAAATGAGAGGGAATCAGGCACATAATGACATTGCCTTCTAAAAATATTTGATGGTGTAACCTCACCTATACATGAAAAAAAGAAAAAAAGCACAGTTACAGGAGCATTCAGAACAGTATTTTCCCTTCTTTTCAGATCTCTGCAGATATGGAGCTTCTTGTTTTTTATGGTTGATATCAAACCCAGAGTCTCATCTACAGATGGGATGCATCCTGAATGTTTAAAGTAGGAGACTCTTGGCACCACACCACCTGTGTAGCTCTCCATGAGCTATTTACAGCAGGAAAAATTAAGGCTGACCTGTGCCAGTGGCATAAACAACAGACCAGGAAAGCAGTTCTTCATAATAAAACAATGTATAACAATTTTGTTCTTTCTAGCCCAGCTAAAAGCTGTCCAGTGACCTAAAATAAAACAGGTCCTCTGCTTTCCCACGCAAGTCAAGGCACTGCAAGTCTTACCTAAAAGACCAACAGCATCTGCTCTATGCATAATTCCAGGTCACAGACAGAGAATCGCTGAGGAGTTGCATTTGGCCAGAATCTGTGTTTATTCCTATAGAAATCCCTCAGGCACAGTCTAACACCATATGTTTTTTTCTGGATGCATCTAGAGCACAGGCTCACGGCCCGTGGTGTTTTACCCCCGTGGAGTGAGATGGGAGGGTCTCAAGATGAGGCTGACACACACCGTGGAGCTGGAGGGAGAGGGGAAGGTTTGTGATGATAATCACACTGATTGCCTCTTGAAAAAGGAGCTGTGTTAACTTTAATTGGTTTTACTCGTTGGTTTGCCTGATTCTCCTACAGTGCCCTTCATGCCAAGCACAGTTCTGTGTGTCAGACCTGTTTCAGCTGAGACAGCAACGTTGATGCTGGTGAAGTGAAGGACAGCAGGACATGGACACAGGAGCAGGGAGGCACCAACTCACTGCACTTCTCCACAGGCATTGAGCCAAGCTGCTCGTGGGTACATCTGTGCTGTCCAACACCTGCCCTGTCCCCATGGCACCCAGACCCCGACCCCCAGCAGATGTGAGAGCTTTGTGACTCATTGTAATGCCAAAGTGATGATCTCCCTCTCGCCAGGAATGTTTAGAGACTGCTGGGATCAGAAAGGGGGTTCTTCTCCCACTCTCGTGCTCTGTCAGCCCCAGCAGAAGAGGAAAAATTTTCTATGTTGAACCCAGTCCTGGAGCACCTCTGCTGTGGAGACAGGAGGGAAGAGCTGGGGTTGTTCAGCCTGGGGAAGACAAGGATCCAGGGAGACCTCAGAGCCCCTTCCAGGGCCTAAATGGGCTCCAGGAGAGCTGGAGAGGGGCTGGGGACAAGGGCATGAGGTGATACGATAGGGGATAATGGCTCTAAACTAAAAGAGAGTAGGGTTAGATAGGACCTTGGGCAGGAATTGTTCCCTGGCAGGGCGGGCAGGCCCTGGCACAGGGTGCCCAGAGCAGCTGTGGCTGCCCCTGCATCCCTGGCAGTGCCCAAGGCCAGGTTGGACACTGGGGCTGGAGCAGCCTGGGACAGTGGGAGGTGTCCCTGCCATGGCAGGGTTGGCGCTGGATGATCTTTGCCATCCCAAACCACTCCACATTTCCATTTCCCACAACAATTGGCCTTCTCCCAAAGGAGTCTCTCACCCAACACTACCTGTGAAGGGCTGCCACTGCTTTGTTAACAGCAGCCAGGACATTTTGCACCCACTCCCCCTTTCTACTGCATTTTCTGCTTTTTTTCTGTTGACTTTCCAGGAAGGAGCTGGTGTGGAGCAGCAGCTGGAGCGTGGCTCACTGGCAGCTCCCCGTGGGTACCTCACGGAGCTGCCTTGGCACATTTGCTGCTTCTGGAGAGCCACGGGTGTGAGTGGACTATAAAAAAGATGAGCATTGAACCTTACAGAGATGGAGGTTGGTTTTCAAGCTGCCGTCTAGACATTCCTCAAGTGTATTTAGGAGCTTCCAGCTATGTAAAAAAGACCTTTTTTCCCCCTCTCCTTAAATCTACATAAGAAAGCCTAGTCAATAATCTGTGTAAACAATATGCATTTTACTGCAATTTTCTAAATGTCTGGGGGGCAAAGTTCCAGCAGGATTTCAGTAATGAGAAACCACAGAGTGTAACTTGTTCTCCAAAAGCTGGGTACTCAAAGCACAATCTCTGACATGGCTGATGCAGAGCCCTCATTATTTGATGTGATGTACACATTTTCCCATCATAAAAAGCATCACTGCTCCTTCTCATCTGCAAGGAGCATCTCTCCCTGCCACTGCTTATAAAACAGGGCACATTATTAAAATCACTGGCAAAGAAAAATTTTGAGAATGGAATTTTTCCTTCTGTGCTAGGGTTGAAACGGTCTGGCAGGATGGAAAAAAAAAAGTCTTTGATTTAGAAGAACTAATGGGTTTCTGACTTGAAAACACAATCTTTGAAATGTAACCACAGGGGTTCACCTTTGCCATTCCTACATCAATTCTGAAGGTATTTTTGAGCAGAGAAAAAGCTCCTTGCTGTATCTCTGGAGCTGCTTGGGAAGACTGGTTCTTATCCTCTGGACACAACAGTGGAGGCATTTTTTTGTTTTCTTCCTATTCAGCTGAATGATGGGGGTTTTTTGGGCAAAACATTATGAAGTTTCAGGATGGTTCATTGCCTTTGATGCTCTAATTACCTCTTTTCAGCTATGTTTGTGCCTTATTAGTAATGAAAGCAAACCTTTCAAGTGCATGAGCACTGCAAATGAGCATGTTTAATAATTCATGCATTTGGGCTTAATTAGTACAAAAGACATTCTAAAACTAAAGTTTTCTGATGCATTTTTAAAAATGGGGTTTGGACTGGATGATCTTCAGAGGTCCCTTCCCACCCTGACCTTTCAGTGATTCTGCAGTTTTTAAGAAAGGAGAATTTGCTGTATAAGAACCTCAAGTTTGTACAGAAATAATAAAAATCCAGTCAAATCTGAATGCTGCAATTTAAGCCAGAGCTACCTCAGTCTTTTTTTTTTTTTTCTTAATGACCAACCCTCTAATTAATTATTTAGTATAGTACATTTAGGAAAATGTTAGTTCAAATAAATATTTGTAAACAAATCCTAAAAATCACTTACTGTGATATTTAAAATAACCAACACATTCTACCAAACACGGAGTATTTTCTGAGTTAATGCAACACTGAATAAAAATAATTTATCCTTATTTCAGTACAACTAAGCTGATATAAAGCACTTTGTAAAAAAACAACAAACATTTTTAGCTGTGTTCCAGAGGTCAGCTTCAGGTGTGGGAAGGGTTGGGATGAATTTGACAGGCTACATGCAGGGAAAAACATCACTGCTGAATTTTTCTTGGATTTTATTCAAGATAGCTGTCTGGTCTGCAGAACTAAACCAAGCTGAGAAGTACTCCTTTCTCCCAAAAGATTTACCTCATTCCTCTTTCAAATGCCAGAGAGCTTGTTTTTTTTTTGCTTTCATCTACTCCAGAAAAAAAAATTCTAAGGATTTGTGCTATTTTCAATACAAGGATCATCACAGACTGCAAAATAAAAATTGCTTTCACCAAGTTTTTACATGAGAGGTCTATGCATTTTCTCATGAATCAGAACCTCCACTAAAGCAAAAGCAATTTGTCTTCACAACACTCCAACAGAGATACTATCAGTGAGGGTGACTGCCTGAGGGTTTTCAAGTTTGGTTGCCATGTGGAGAAAATTCCAGTGGTATTTGAGAGATTATCTCAGAAAGTTTTGAGGAGTGGGGCTGGTGACTATGACAGGTGTTTTATTTAACAAAGGCAAGGATAAGGCTGCTTGGATAGGGCATTCACACATCCTGCTTCAAGTGGGTGAAAAAAAAAAAGCTCCCAGAGATCTGTCTGGGATGATTCCACAGGATCAAAACCATGCCAGGGTTGAGTCCATACAGCCCTGGTAGCTCAGGGAGCTAATTATGTAATGATGTTGATTCAGGAGCAAATTATGACCTTGTGCAGTACTGGGGGATGTACAAGAGCTGTGTAGATGCAGTCCCACTCTGTTGGGCAGCTCTTGGCTTGTGCTGACTTTGGAAGGGGAAGCACTGATGGGATATTGTGTTTTCCTTTGGAAGGAAGCAGAGGAGACAGAGCTGCTGACGTAGTCCTAAGCTCAGGTTTATGCTGATTAAAAAATTTGGTTGGTTTTTCCAGCTCACTAGCACAGTAAATAAATCAGTGAAGCCTTTTGCTGCTACTCACAGGTTGTTTTTCAGGACTGCCTGTGAGGGAAAACTTGCATTAGAACCAAGGGAAGAGTGGAGGGTTTGCAAGGACAAGGTGAGAGGTGTGCTGAAAAAAAGAGTGTAAGTGATGCTCAGAGACCTTTGTCACATCCAGAACTGACACACCATTAAAAACTTAGCAGGCAAAGCTTTCTTGGACAGCAGCAGCTTGGTCTGAAGCCAGCCTGATAGCAGCAGTAACATTTCTCACAATTGCTGCTGTCAGTGCTGGAAACCTGCTGGTGCTCCCTCCCTGTCCATCTCGCGTCCGCACTGCGCCGAAACCATCCCCTCACCTGCAGGGCTCACAGCGCTCTGCAGCACCAGGGATAAACACACTTCAGGAGCAATAAAGCAAATTATTTGGGTAGCTTGGTCTTGTGTCCTGCCCAGCCAAGAAAGAGGGGTGAAGAGGATCGGTCCTGCACCTCCTCGCTCGGCCCATACAGGTCCCGGGATCTGCTCAGTGTGGAACTGCCTTCCCAATTCCTTGGAGAATTTGTTGCCTTGCAGTAAAATGCCACAAGTAGAGAGTAAAAATTTCTGAAGAGTGCTTTGAATGCCAGGGCTCCACTCTTCAGAGCCAGTGTTGATCAGAAATGGAAATGGAAGCAGAATTTCCATGTGCAAATTTCTGACTGGCCAAATGAGTGAGAATCTCATCTCACCCTCTGTTGACCATTATCAGCACGTTTGGGAGCTCACAGGCTCCTTCTGAGGCCACTTTTTCAAGACAAAAACTGGGTCTAATAATTCTCTGAGGTGATGCAGAATAAATGGCAGAAGGTTCTGAGAACAGCCAAGCAGCAGAAGGGGAAGTGAAGGAGGGAGGAGACAAGGCACAGTTTCCTCATTAGTGGAAAAGCTGCTGTGAGAGCAGGCACGTGCCCTTCCCTTCTCTAGAGTAGCTTCAACCTCTGCTCAGGAAAAATGATTGAAGTGCTCAGCATTTGGGGGGTGCTTTTAAACTGACTGAATGCAGGACTCATTTCAGCTGCCAACCTGCCCTTCCTGCCTCTCTGACCCACAGCATCACATCCCCCTGTGCCTCTCTCTGTGTTTCAGCAGGCAGAAAAACACCCCATCCTTATGCTGGTTTACATTTTTCACCTAGATAGGTGAAAAAACTTTAGAGAAATAGCCAGGTTTCCCATTTCTAGCTGGAGAAATCAGAATTCCCTGTCATCCTTGCAGGGCTGTACTTTATAACTTTCTGCACAAAAACTGCACCCTCATAGATGGTTTGGAGATCCATAACACCCAGTTAAATGTTGCAGTCTGCAAAAACTGGCATTTTCATAAAAATACTCTAAATACCAGCTGTGGTTCACATGGCAAAATAAAAACAACAGTTGCTGTTGACTACAATCGTTGGAGTTATCTCTTAAGGAACACCAGGTTATCAGTAAATCTGTAGTTCAGGAGCCAAATTTGCTACTGCTATAAATCACTGACTCTATTGATTTCAGCAAGACTATAAATTGATTTCTACTTACTGGAGATTAGGTTTAAGTGACTGAAAATGAGGATTCCAACTAATGTGGATTTTTTTTTCTTTTTTTTTTTTTTAAAGGTGATTCATTTTGTTATTTAGATTTAAGCCTTCTGATTCCAAGAAAAAGTCTTTGATCAAGATGTCTTAAAGCAAAAGGATGACTGTAGCTGAACTGAGATCATCCATCTGAACTGGATTGACAAAACAGCCTGTGCAGCTGCCTGAGAGGATGGCAGGAGCCTTGATTATCACATTGTTACCTCTTCCTGGAAGATCTAATGGAACAGGAATTAAGCACGTTTTTGGTTTGCATTTCTCAGTGCGGAACTTGGGTCTCTAACACAGTGCAGCACTTTCAAAAGACGTGCCAGATGCTTTGTCCTTTCCAGGAGTAACTTTAAGGAGAACTGATGTATTTTTAAGGGCTTTTCTGACACTGAGCTGAGTAAGGAAGGAAAAATTGATTAACTCCAGGGGTCAGATAGATTTAGGCCCTATGGATAAGCCATGTTGCTGTCCAGCCTCACAGGGCTGGTGCACCTGCACAACTGATCCCTCCCTGCTCGGATTTAATGAGGTGTCTACATTATAAAACCTGTGAAAGGGGCCTCATGGTGTAAATCAATACCCACTCCAGGACTAAAGTCAGCAAATTTGTCAATAAATAATGAAATGGTGACAGAAAAGGTAAGCCCAGGAGCGCTCCCTTTCCGCCCGCGCCTTGTCACGCAAGCGGCTTCATGCATTTTTAAGGATGTTCTGAGACAGAGCTCTCCTGCCCAGTGGCTGCAAAAACTTGGAAAACCATGCTGAAAACCTCAGTGAGGTGCCCCTGGTTAGCAAGGCTGGAGTTTTAAAACTCATTTGCTGGTCCTGGGTGCAGTGAACAGAAACTGTTCAATTATACATCGCTTCAGCTGGGGGTTAAATCGATCGTGCCTCCATGGAAACAGCTTTATTCCTGAGATGTGCTGGGAGCATGGAAGCAGCACAGAGGCTGGAGAGGTGAGGAGCTTTCAGGGTTCACTGGAATCAGCAGGAGCTGCTCTGTTGACCTCTGCAGGCTCTGAGGCATTCCTGTGAATTCAGGGATAAACCCGACCATGCCATGACAATGGGAGAACCAAACATGCTGCTCATAGAGCTGGGCAGGTGAGGCTACAGCAGGGAAACCAATATCAGCCCTGCCCTGCTCTGCTGATCCAGGGGGGGATTTCTGTAACTCAGTCTCCCCTAATCCATTAGTCTGAATCCCCTGAGTGATGCTGATGAGGTGCAGCATGGCATTTTTGTTAATTAATCCCCTGCACCAGGGGTTCTCACAGCTCTCATACTGAAATTAGGGATGCTGAATATTTCAATACTGAAATACATCTGCAGAGCTGTGCCTTAAAGGCCAGCACATGGAGTTCTTCCATGGATGGCTCAGCCCATCACTACACTCAGATTAGCAGTGTTAAAACAAAAGTTTTTCCTCTAGTGATATGATTTCCTGCTTCAATTTCCAAGAAGAGCACAAGCATGACCTTTCTTGCAGGTAAGATTTGGTTTCCATTTTCAGGTGTCGTAGTGCCAGCTCTCCTGTAGAGCTCAGATTGCACTCAGGTCCTCTTGGCACAGGGGAAATAACAGAGCCTGACATCAGTTAAATCAGGACTGGTTGTAAATGTCTGCAAGGACCTTAAGGCAGGGCTGGATGTGTTCTTGTCTCATGGAAACCTCTGCTGCTGGTTACCTTGGGCTGGCTGACAGCAAAAGTCACACACACTGTGTCCCAACACTGTGAAGGGAAAAGTATTTGGCATTTTCAAAATTAAAAATCTAGTTTTTTGTAGAAGTGAGGTTCAAGTTAGGGACACTCAACAGAAGTGCTCTAAAATATCTGTTGTGGTAATTGAAGTGGACACAGCATCTTTGGTTTGATTTGGGACTTTTGCTGGTAGTTTGAACAATTTAATATTGAAGTTACGACTCTAAGAACATGAAACTACCTGAAAATTTACTGATAAATGTAACCCTTGCTTAAGGCATAAAACTCTTCAGTAACTACAGCTCAATCAAATGTGTCTAAAGCTACAGACAACATGGGTAGTCTAACAGCTGCAGCTTTTATTTATATATACATATATATGTGTGGACCACAAAGCAAATAATCCACTTTGGAAAACCAGAGTTAAATGGAAATTTTTTAAAAAATTCACTTTTAATAAGAAAGTTCTAATCAAAAGATAGGAAATGTTGCTAATCAAAAGATGGGAAATGGGCATTAGAAAAATATAGAAAGAATAGGAAAAAAACCCCATGAACATCTTGAACCAGCACAGTTTGGGATGCTGGGTTTTTTTCCAAAGGCAGTGTTAATTTTCAAATTAAAAAAAAAAAAAAATAAATTAGGAAGCAACAGGAAAAGGTGATTTTGCTGCTACACACCCCTCACAGAGTCTTTGAGGAATTGGTACCACTTGTTTCTCTCCTCTAATTAAAAAATATCTCCCTAACATCACTGTATCACTGATTCATAGGTGGCAATTGTACAAATAATTTAGATTACTTTCATCACAGACTCACAGAAGGGTTTGAGTTGGATGTTAAAGGCCATTTAGTTTCAAACCCTCCCACTATCCCAGGTTGTTCCAAACCCAGTCCAGCCTGGCTCTGAACACATCCAGGGCTGAGGCAGCCCCAGCTTCTCTGGAAAACCTGTTCCAGTGCCATCAGTGACTTGAATTTATGTTGCAGACGTTTTCTGTAGTACCTAAAATGGAACTTCCACATCACAATTGCACAGAAACCTTGTAACTGAACAGCTGCCCTATTTAAACTCAAGATTCACACCGATATCGTTTTCCTTTCTGATCTCAGAATATTTCAGCTTCTGATCTGAACCTGTTTAAGTTCATTTTTATTGTACTGGCAATGTTAAAAAACTTGCAGTGTGAGCCTTCCTGTCTGCAAATCCACCGGAATAAAAATGAAAGCCAATGATATCAAGTATGTTGTCACATCAAATTAAATGCAGAATTAAATGGTTTTCATCCCTGCAGAACATTCAGCTTTTCTCAGCCGAAGGAGAAAAAGCTCCTGGTACTCCACAGAAATAAAACCTGAGACAAGATAAAGGCAATTTCCTCTCATCACTGATGTGCCATTTCTAGGATAAGCAGCAAATGGCACAGTCTGTCTCTTTGTGACATGCTCCTGCTTTTCCAACAGTGCAGCAGAAAATAAAAAGAAGGTAGTCTGTGCACAGAAGGATTTAATATGGAAACATTAGTGATGCTCATCTAAGGGAGTAATTTCAGAACGCATCATAGAACTATATGTACAAGTTAACAGTCATGCTAAGAGTATTTACTACTATTAAAAATGTAGGCAAGAAGGTTTTTTCCCCACTCTGTGCCTGTCCTTCTGTTTTTCCACCTGCTTATTTTGATTTTTCTCCTTATGTACTTCTCTCAAAACTGGATCTTGGTCTCCCACTGTAGAGTCAGGATGGTGATTTCTTTGCTCTGTATACACATGATATACAGTGTGTGCATACACATTCCTATTTTCTCATATATATTCTATTGTATTTGATACCAGACAGGGCAAATGTAAAACTAAAACAGGAAACAATCCATATCTCAGCCTTTGTGTGCTCTGCTGTGAGATTTCTGAGCAACAACAACAGAAGGATGCATAAATTCATCTGTATCTCCAAGAAACTCAGTTTTGGATCTGGAAATTGTGGAATTAATGGAATTATTCCCCATTTTCAGCCAAGGCAGGATAATATAACAAGGCATGGGGAAAGGAGGCTAAAGGTGAGCTGTCAGGACCCAGCCTTTGCTGAATCCCCAGTGAATTTGTACCGGATTCAGTCACACCACGGCCGGTGGAGCTCTGTCAGCAGCTTTCCAGCAGAAACCCATCCCTAAATAAACTCCAATCTGTGTCAGAGGGAAAGAACTCCTTCAACTCCTTCACCCTTGAACTCACAGGGCAGTGGAAAAGGGTTCACCTCTCGGGTTGACACTGGAAAAACATTGTGCCTTCTATTGCTGCCTGCTTCTTATTTTTCTCATTATGCTAAGCAGCTTATTTTTAGCTGCAGCGACTGAATTCTGGAAAAGAAGATTTGTTTCTTGACTTGGGTGTTTAAAACAACATTTAGGCACTGCAGGTGATAGCCAGACTGCATTTAAGGGACCCTTGTAAATCTTTTAATAAAGTACTTGCATTCTTTAGCTCAAGGCTTGTCTGCATGTTAAGGCTTTGCTGTTCAATCATCAGGATTAGTCAAAACAGCGAGAAACTTCTAAATTGGGTCAAGAATACTAATTAAGGCATTTGAAAAACTGAGGGAACCTGATCATTCAGCAAAGCTGGAGAGGTTAAATCAGTATTTTTTCCTAGTTAATATGCAGCAGGTTTAAGAGTTAGACTTGGGCTGCTGGACCGAGGTGCCCAGCTGTAAAAACCCAAAAAGTGTCCAAATCTGGATGGTGAGGGCTTGGTTGAGAGCAGTCCCGGCCTGGCCTTGGGCTGATGTTAAAAGGCTTTTTCAGGTGGCCAAATCTCCTCTGGGATTTGGGGGCCAAGGAGAAGGGCTGGAAGATGGAGAGGAGAGAAGAACACAAGGACAGCAGGAGGAAAGTGCTTCCAGGGGAGCAGGGGCTTGAGGAAGGGGAGCTCCTGCTTTGTGCAGGTGGGAGAACCCAGGAAAACACTCAGGTTCCCTGTGGAGGAAAGGAGTGTCCCTGACATCTTCATGGCTGTGAAATCAGTCCCTGGAAAATCTTTTTATCAGAGTCTGCCTCTCCAAAAATGCCGTTTGTCCCCACTCACGAGCAGGTTTCTTTCCACACCGGTTCCTTTCACCAGCTGAAAGTTTGTGGAGGAAGTTCTGAGATATAAAAGCTTGGGATGGTTTAAATGGATTTCCAAAACTACTAGTCTGATACACCCCCTGAGAGACATTTCTTCTCTGGAATTGTATTTGGGATGCTTTAGTCCTTCAGGGGTTTTATATTCTTGTGGTCTCTCCCCACTTTTGAGGAGGTGGGATGGTCAAAAATTACCTTGAACTTGTCATGTCAGGTAGAGAAATTCCTGGTCCAAGTCAAATGAACACTTAAGGACAATGTCATATCTAAACAAAGGTTCTTTTTACTGCGGATTAGCAAAAGAGAAAAACATAATTGGGGGTCTGACTTTTGCAGTGCCCCTGTGGGAAAGAAGGCTTCTGCAAATTGAGAGAAATTAAAATTTTCTAGATATTTCCCCTTCAAGCCCTCGTCAGATGTTATTTCTTCCAAGCATGAACTCCATTGCCAGGGGATGCAAGTAAGTGGTCTGTCCACAAAAGAACCCCAGACATAAATAGCACTTGGGATGCAAAAAATATCAAAATATTTCCCAGTTAATAGCGGTTCTTTACTCCAGCACAATAATTTAGGAGTAAAGAGAAGGAAAAAACCCAACAGGCTTCTTGGCTGAGGCTATTACTGAGATTTAAAATTATAATAATAAGAATCTATTTTTAATAAACTGCTGCAGCAATGTTTATTGCAGTGAAGAATAATTGTTATGATAACTGAATTTGTGATTATTATTCTTAAAACAGAAAAAAAAGGAACATTATTATAAAACTCTTTGAACCTCTACAATTATCTTCCATTTTTCTACATTACAGACTCTTTGATGGCACAGTGGGAGGTAGGAAGTGAGTGCATTTCTTTCCAGTTTCTGTCCCTTTTTTGGAGGATGAGGGACTGACTCATTTGACAACCTCACAGGTAAACTTGGGGTTACAAATTTATGAATATTTATATGAAAAATTGCCTCGGTTTTGCTCTGCTTAGATGATTTCTTGAGGACCTGATCTTACTAACCAATGTAGTTAATGGCAGCTGTGGGGAGGAGAGCAATAATCCAAATCCCAAACTTCTGGGAGTTTTGATGCTGAGAAAGATGCAATGAAAACAATGTGTTGCCATCATTTTTACAGCTTGAAGGATTTTAACACTGCTCAGGAGCTAAGAAGACCCACTTTTGTAAAGGACGCGATTTATCCCACACCTTTAAAATCCTGCTGGGCTGCTTTTACTGCTTCAATTTTCAATTTTAAGGTGCCTCCTGGGACACATGACTGTTCTGATGGCTCCCTGAAAAATGTCACCATCTACAGTCGGTCACCTTCAAGGTCTGGGCAGATCAGGGCTGACAGCTCCGTGCAGCCCACAAAACCTCATGTGCAGCTCTGCATCCATCCCTTCACTTTTTGGAAGCTGTGCAGAGGCTGCTGTTAAGCAGCAATTCCAGTTTGCTTGGGGGTTTGTAATGTGATACTGTAAAAGGGAAAATAATGGTGGGGTTGTTATAATGATGAAGCACGAACTATAAATAATCACAGAATCTCAGATGGTTTGGGTTTCAAGGGACCTTAAAGGCCATCCAGTGCCACCCCTGCCATGGCAGGGACACCTCCCACTGTCCCAGGCTGCTCCAGCCCCAGTGTCCAACCTGGCCTTGGGCACTGCCAGGGATCCAGGGGCAGCCACAGCTGCTCTGGACAATCTGTTCTAATCTTATCTTTTCCCAAAAATCTGCTTGGGTTGTTATAAAGATCGTAACATAAGAATGTGTGGGACATGCTTTCAAAACATTAAATGTAGGAATTGAAAAAAGAAAAAATCTTATTTTCATGTTCCATTTCCTGTAGCTATGACTTTTGAAAACTTGGAGAAACTTTTGAATTTTTTTTTTTTTTAATTGAAGACTGTTTAAAAAGAAGTTTTCTATATACTTGTAAGTTTTGGCCTGGTGTGAGGACAGTGATGCAGAAAACATCTACAGCTGCTTGCACCATCAGCTAAAGTGTCCTCCTGTCTAGGAGAGCTGGTTGATATTCAAGGATCACCTTCTCCAAGGTCAGTGAGCACAGAATCAGACAAAAATTCCAGGAGGCCTCTATGATGAACAAAAAGCTCCTGGCAAAACTCAGACACAGAGAGGGAGCACCTAAGAGGGTGGAAGCAGGCAAAAATAACCCCGTGGGAATACAGAGGCATTGTCCAAGCATTCAGAAACGTGGTTAGGACAGCTCAGGCCTAGCTGAAGTTGAATCTGTCCAGGGATGTCAAAGAAAACAGGAAAGCCTTCTGTAAATTTATAGGTGACAGCAGGAAGGGCAGGGGAAATGTGGGCCAGTGCTGCATGGATCCTGCTGACACAGGATGTGGAAAAGGCTGAGACCCTGAGTGACTTATTTGCCTCAGTCTTCCCTAGCCAGAGCAGCCTCCAGGAATGCCAGCTCCAAGAGATCAGAGGAACAGTCTGGAGCAAGAACTCAGCCCTGGTGGAGGAGGATCAGCTCAGGGAATAATTAAGCAAACTGGATCCATGTAAATCCGTGGATTTTGATGGAATGTGCCTCCAACTGCTGAGGGAACTGGTACATGGCACTGAGGCCACTGTCAATAGATTTTGATTGATCATGGTGATTGGGAGAAGTGCCTGAAGACTGGAGTAAAGCAAATGCCACTCCTGTCTTCAAGAAGGGCAAAAAAGAGGATGCAGGAACCAAGCAGCATCTCAGCCTCATCTCCATCCCTGGGAATTCACCAGCAAACTCCATTGTTACCTTCTGTGATTTTCATTTCAGCTTTGCCATTGGGTGGATTCATTTGCAAATGCCCCACTTATCAAAATAATTTTTTCTAACAGTCTTTCTTCAGACTGTTGGGAATTATTTTGAAAAACAAACAGTACTTATTGCAAGCTTTTGAAACTTTACTGCAACCATAAGATGCAACAGTTTGAAAAGGGAGGTCAGAAATTAGGCAGGAGGAGGCAGAAGTGATTGAAAGTGACATTTTCCCAGGTTTGGGAATTGGCTGAGAAGAAAATCAAAGCACCATGAAAACAGGTAAAAGTCCTCTTGAAAGAAAAGATTTACCTCAAGGAAGAATAAAGGTGTGCTGAAGCAGCACAGTGATTTATCTCAAATGTTCTCATCTACTGAAAGCAAATACCTTAAGTTTGTTTATTTCTTTGCCACATCCTTAAATGGAGAATGACTTTGATAAATTGTATTTGAATTACTAATTACCTCTGGCAAATTTCTGAAGCGGTGGGCAAAAGAAGAAAGATTCCAAGTAAGTGTTTCCTCACTGACTTGAAAATTAAAATGTTGGCCTGTCTGCTACTGCTGAAAGTTCTTTCTATCCATATGTTTTGTTTAAAACCCTTCATAAAGTGACCTTTAATAATGCATTATTCAATATTTATGGGCCAACATTCAAATTGCCCCACTGGAACACTCAATTATTCTTTCAAGGTAATGAAGCTAATTATTAATTTTATAATATGTTTAATTTCCTTGCTGCAAAGGAAAGCTAAAGCTAATCAAGAAAAGTAGGGAAAAAATAAAGCCATTAAAACTAACAGAGCTAAACATGACTACAAGATTGTAAATCACTGGAGGGGCCCTAAGGTTATTCCAACCCTGGAAGATTTTTTACTCAAGCACAGGGACCAAATTTTTGTTCCATCTGCCCTTAAGAAAATCAGCTTTATATGGAATATATTAGAATATTTCCAAATACTAAATATGCATAAGTAATGTATTTGGAACATGAAAGGAAAGAGAGCAAGATATTTGTTAAAAAAAATGATAAAAAATATTTGTTGACTGCTTGGAAGGAAAGAGTTCAGTTTTGACCTAGCTGTGAATGCAGATGCTTCCCTTTAGCAGAGCAGGGACAAATATTTATCTTACTTCTTTGGAGTTAGAAATGAAAAGTATTTCTATCTTTATCTATTTCTACAGCTCCTGGGTTTGTGGTTCTACTCTGTGACTACACAGAAATCAGCAATTTCTCCCACTACTTTATTTCTTAACTTACTTTCCCTCTTATCTATCTGTGTGACACACTAATTTCCTGCCTTGAGTATTGTAACTGTCAACCTTCTGCTTGGGCTTTTTCTTCCCACATTTTTCTTTTAGCTTTCTCCAGCCAAATCCTTGATGCTTTCTTTTCAGTATTCCTGTTTTTTAATGACCTTTCCTGGTCCCACTGTCTCCCTTCCATTCCTCTGTCCTCACAACCACTGCTTGTTTTGGTGAATATCAAACAAAAGATCCTCCATAGATTATTCATGGCTCTTTTTCACATAGGTGAGCTCCACTGATTACTTTCTGTGGATCTGGGTAGCAGCACTCACACTGGCAAATGTATATACTAAGATAAAATAAAATAAAATAAAATAAAATAAAATAAAATAAAATAAAATAAAATAAAATAAAATAAAATAAAATAAAATAAATCAAATCATGTTTTCAGAAAGCAAACAAATATAATTATGCCTTTTTCCCATTTGAATCCTACTCTGCTGTGTCACATCTTTTATCCTGTAACCAAGACTGACAAATCATCTGAGATTTTATAACCTGCTTGATCTCAGGGTACCACAAATAACCTGCCTGTGCTGTTGGGAACTAAGGTATCAGTAGAAACACCATGTTTGTGATCTGGAAATTTGATTGAGCCCAAGAGTTGGATGTACCTCAAGTACTTCAGTCAGCAAGGGGCTGAAATCTTAATTTTCTCTTTTTTTTTTTTTTTTTCCCTCCCGATTTAGATATCCTGAATTTCATATTAGGTGATGTCAAAGAGAGAGAGTGGAACAGCTCCAGGAGATCACCAAAGGGTTGTTACAAGCCTGACAAGCCACAAGGCAGAAGGGACAAGCACATCTCCTGCAATCTGTCTTTATGAGCAGTTAATGAGAGCCAACTTTTGCTCCCCAGCACGAAGCAGCGCAGTGAGACACGGTTTATTAGAGGCTGGTTTGAGCTGGAGATGGGCAGATGCTCCCACATATGGTCTTATTTATCCCAGAAGGGTCAATGGCCTGGTGGCTGCAACTGTGAGGAGTGGATTTGATGGCTCAGCCAGCCTCTTTCTGCTCCTAAATTCCCCTGTTTTCTGTACATGGGAGGATATGCTCACATGTTCCCTTAGCTGGGACTGATGCCTTAGGATTTTAGCTTTTATATTTTACATATATTTGTAATCCTGCAATTCTTCAGTGTATAACTCTAGACTCCATATAGAGTGTGAGCTACTGCCCTCCCATTTTGGTTCCCATAGATCAGACACAATGATTCCTCTCTGTCCCAGGCCCCGAGAAATGTAAACGAAAGTGAGATGGAGGGGAAGCAAATTTGGGGTAAATGACTTCAATACCTGAAGCTGTAACTGGAAGATTAACCCCCAATGTGCAAACTGACCAAACTTGTCGCCCTGATTTTTTCAGCCTTCTGATGTTTTTATAGTTTCTGAATTCTCTCTCACGCACGTGTTATAAATAGAAGTAGTGCTTATGTTAACAACAAGTACGTTTTTCATTCCTCTCTTGAGGAGGGGACAACTGAGGGACTTTTGGTTTGACCAGTGTGGTTGGAGAGGTGGCAATCTTACCCTCCAATCCATGGGTGAAAATACAATATATACTGGAGTCAGATAATAAAGGTGTGGCTTTTGGACGGTGTTTGCGTCCTTCATTTTGTGTCCTATTGTGACACAAACTCATAAAAGGGGGAAAACCCGTGAACCATCGTTCGTTTTGGGTGTAGCCCCTGGGCTGGCTTCATCTGCCTGAAACGCACCTGAAGGCCCTTCAGTAAATATCTTTTTATTTCCTTAATTTATTTATCTTTTTTTTCCCCCTTGTCCTGGGGTGACAGGACATTTTCATGCTTTGTATCCCAAATCGTGTGTTTCTGTTTCCATGTTCTCAGTTTGTTTTGTCTATAGCTGAGCCCCTCCCCTGGCTGCTGGCTTTTTGGCTTGCTTGCTGCTAGCTTTAGGCTGCTTTGCTGGCTTTGCTCTCTTGCTTTCTGCTTTTTTGCTTGCTTTTTGCCATTTTTCTGCTTTTGTGTTTCCCCTTCTTTCCTTCCTCCCTTCCCTGAAGACATCGGACCTGCTTCAGGCCCTGATTCGGAAACGTCAAGGGAAAAACCCCCGGAGTCTGCACCTGAGAGAAGCTTTGGCACCCTCCCCAGCAGAGACTGCTCACCCTCTCTTGGACTGGTGAAAACATTTCTTGTCATCTCGGACTGTTTTTCTTGTGTTGGGGAGTGGTTTTTTTTGTTGTTTCTTAATAAACAAGTTTTTTCCACTTTTCCTCTGAGGAAATTCCTCCCGAACCCGGTGGTGGGGGAGAGAGTTGTGGAGATTTTCCCCTAATTTTGTCCTAAACTAGGACACCCCTTTATTTATCTTTTTACTCCCTTAATTTTGTCTGGCCTCTGTTCTCAGGTAGCCCCAAAAAGGAGAAACCCCACTGAATACCTACGGGAGGTATCATGACCCACCCTCCCCTTCTTCCCAGCCTGGCCGTGGGGTGATCTCCTCCCCAGAGGAGGGTCCAGGGGGTTCCTCCTGCTGCCTCACCTGGGCGATGTGCCTTGGGCACTGCCATGTTCATCACCCTCCCTCCGTCCTGGGGCTTGGGCGGCGAGGCGGTGAAGCGGCAGATGCCCGACTCGCTGGGCGTGCTGGACGTCAGGCTGTCCGTGTAGTCGTTGGTCCCTGCCGTGAGCTGCTCCGAGGACGTGTCCGAGATGAAGCACTCCGTGATGGTGAACTTGGCGTGCCTCAGCTGCTCTTCCATCTTGGCGTGCTCGTAGGCCCTGGCCAGCTCTTCGTAGGTGGAGGAGGCACTTTCTGTGGAGACCATGCTGCTCCTCGCCCGATCTGAGCGCCGGGAATGGGAACAACGGGAGAGAGAAAACATCTGAGCAGTCCTTTTTTTTGGGAGGAAAGCCATGAGCACGATATTTCAGAGTAAAGCAGAGAGCCCTTGAAATTATCAAGGTGATTTAAATGAATCTGCTTCAAATGCCTGCACAAGTGTTAGTTTAGTCAGGAACTCGACAGTTACAGATAACCTAAAGTGAAACCTTATCCTGTGAGCAATCTTAGCATTAAATTCATGTTTCTTTTACAAAAAATTACCTTTTCTACATGAAAAATATCACTTTATCAACAAAAAAACCCATTTCTCTAAAACTTAAATGCCTTCAAAAAGGTTTGTGCCTTTTCAAATCCACAAACCAGGTTTAGCAAAATAAGAAACAGCTTCTTTACATTATCTTTTTAATGCATCAGAAATATTTCACTGGGGTTGCACACAGGTTAAAATTGAAAGTCTTTTTGTCCTGTTCCCATCATACCTATATATTTTTTTTTTTTTTTTTTTTTGGAAAGTATTGAGAACAAAGGTCAAATAGGAAGGCAGTAGCTCTCAGATATTGTCTCTCTAGGTACCAGGTAAAACACTAACTCATTTCATTTGGAACAAAGGTCTTCAGAAAGCAATATTTGGCAACTACAGCCTGCAGTCATTCAGTTGCCTTTTTTCAGTGCTGCTGAAGCTAATGGGGGAATTCATATTTGACACGCAGGTTATTATGACGTACAAGCTGTTCTTTTCTCCTGATGAGTTTCTGAGAGTATCAATATTTCTTAAACAACACTGTTATTGAGGATGTAAATGGGTACTGATACATTAAAAAGCGCTCTGGAAATGCAGGGCTCATTTCTGCAGGGACAGAATTGCTGGGCTGTTGCACCCACAACGTTTCTACTCCAGTGGGCTGGAAGAGCAGAGGACTTTGGAAAGTTCCTTGGGCAGAAGTCATGTTTCATCACAGGATCTGTGCAATTTCAGACATTGTTGGTGATATTCAATAAACAGGCACAGTGTACTAGCTAATTCATAAAAATGGACCTCCTGCAGCAGCCAGAGGCAAGTGTGTCGTTATTGCAAATCTTTATCTTCTTTATTACGTGCCTGCACCCCTGCATCAGTTTTCATTGTGCACAAAAAACGATACTCCTGCCACTTTTAAACAGGACCATCCATTATTTAAAATGACAAGTACTTCTGCAAGATGCTGTAACTTGCTTAACATTTGGAGCTGACCAGAACTAAGCAAGGTTTCTTTTCATTTTTCTTTTTTTTTTTTAATTTCTTTCCACCCACAGGAAATATCATTCTGTTTTTCACATTTGATTTGTAAGTCAGGCCTCAGTGATGTCTCCCCACATTTCTGGTCAGCTGAAAACTCCCAGGAGGCACCAGTTGACCAGTGCCATGGAGCAGTGCGTGTGAAGATTGTGGTCATGCCAAGGTCACAGCTTGGTCCAGGACCTGCAGCTTCCCATATCCCATGCCAAGAGGGAGAATATTCCAGAACCAATCTGCCTCAACACCTCCTTTAGATTCGATGAAAGTTCATCCAAGCCCCGGGTGAACTTTACGGAACTTCTTGAACTTCGTGAATACAGATTGATCATGAAATTTCTAATGGCCTCTAGTTAGAACATTAGAACTCGGTCACAGCTATGAACTGCTGCCAGGCATTTCTCCCAGGCTCAAAAGCTACTGCTTTGTAAGCCTGGAATTGTTTTGATAAGTGCTAAATTCTGCCAAATATCAACAGCATCAACCAGCTCTTGAAAACTGAACTCCAGATTGGAGAAGTGATCAAATGTGCACATTAGCTCAATTGATTCTTGAACACATAATTTGGCTACATATGTTTATTTGAAAGTTTTAAACTTCTGAAGCACTTAAATTAAATGGTCTCTGCTCTTTTCCCAGAAACCAAGTGGTGTAATAGAGCTGCTTTTTGGCACAAGAAAACCTTTCTTGATCTAAAGCTTGCTATCCCTTACATAAATCACTGTGAGCTCAAAGGTAGACACAGAGTAGAAAAATAGGCTTGTTAAAATATAGATTATGAAGTCTGTTTACATAATTGGATGTAGTTTATCTACTAAACCACACAGTAAATTTAATTTCTGCACTTTGCCACACGTATTGGAAAATATCCTTGGGTGACAACAGGTTGGAACACATCCAAATGCACCTGAAATCTGGAGTGTCTACAGAAAGGGTTCTGAGAGGAGATTTTCTATTTATATTTAGATTTGTATATTTAATAATCTTAAAAATTTATGATAATTTTACCTGAAGGTTGTCAGCTGGCTGGAGGTATCTAGTGACTGCCATTACCCCATGGAGATAACACTGGGGTTTAAGAGGGTGAATTATGAAATATTGAGAACTCCAGGCTGTAAATTACTAAATATGAGTGAAGTCAGATACTTGTTTTTATACAGAAAAAAACCCAGGTTTTTATGGTGAAAGGCCACTCACATCCATTGCTTTGTAGCTCTAACACATCAGAAGCATCTTTCTCCTAAAATCAGGAGAGATAGTTGGCAATTCCTCCTGAGGAAACCAGAGCAAGCCTGGATTCACTTTGATCAGACTTCCCTTTGAGAAATAGTTTACCTTCTTTTTTAACCTTTATTAGATTTACTTCACGATTGTTCTTCTAATTAATAATTTACTCATTTATTTGCCTTTTTGGTTGCTTTTTCAGCATAGGATAGTGGAGAAAGCTTTTTTTTTCCTGTTACAGTTGCATTTATGATGTGAAGGCATCAAGAAGAGATGAGGACTGCAGGCAGAATATGTATTCAGTGTCTCCTCACTTGTCATCTAGAGGAATAAACTCCATGCACTTTCTCAGGAAAATCCTGGCCAGCTGCTGCAGAATTCAGTGCTGTGAATGGATTTTTACTTGGACTCTAATTCCAGAGTTTTCTCTTTTTTGTTTTTTTCCACTGATAATGAACATATTACATGAATGGGAAAATAAAAGTACTAACCTGAAGGTTGTTCAAATCCTAAGACCATTCCAAATATGACTAAAGAATATTCTTTATTCTGACTAATATTGTCCATTCCTAGTCAAATTCTCCTACTTTTACTTTTTTTTTTTGGGAAGCTACAGGAAAATTTACCACATTATCTTTTAAATTAAAGATGTCTTTCAAAGGTTGTGTGTGGAATTAGGAACCGGGGGTGCAATATTTGTTCTCATTATCACTACAAGCACTTGTGGCATCCTTCATAAATAACCTGCAGAAAAACCACCCTGGCAAGGGAAGAACAATGACACCTTGTCTTGAGTTGCACTGCAAGATGTAACCAAAAGTATGTATTCTATTGACATCTGTTGAAATGGGCTGGGGAGGTGTTTTTCTTTATCTCTTCCATGACCCATTCCTCATGGCTCTGGGAGGAGTGGGCAGGTGTTTTCTGTTAATGTGCAGCTGTTCAAACCAGCTGGGGCGGGGTTCTTTATCCCTTCCAGGACCCATCCTCCCTGCAGGTGGTGTCTGCTGTCCATGGGCCATCGAGGCTCCCTGCAGGGCTGATCCAATTCCATCATCCATGGGAGATGCTGCACCCAGGAGAGGAGCCCGGCATTCCCACCTGGATAAACCCTGGCATTCAGAGCCCAGCACAGCCTGTGTGCACTGCATTCCCACCTGGATAAACCCTGGCATTCAGAGCCCAGCACAGCCTGTGTGCACTGCATTCCCACCTGGATAAACCCTGGCATTCAGAGCCCAGCACAGCCTGTGTGCTCTGCATTCCCACCTGGATAAACCCTGGCATTCAGAGCCCAGCACAGCCTGTGTGCTCTGCATTCCCAGAGGAAGGCTGGACCCATCTCACCCCACTGCACCTTCAGAGGAAACTGCCCCTGCTCCAGGATCATCTCTGCTCCCACAGAGCCACAGCTGCACTGCAGGAGAACTGCAGCCACCATTTTTATTGGACTGCTGCCAACACCCTGACCAACAGGGTGTCAGCTTGTATTCTGACTCTGTCAGTGTTTTTATTTTGTGCTACTGCATTTTTAGTTTAATTTTTCCTAGTAATGAACAGTTATTCCTATTCCCATATCTTTGCCTGAAAGCCCTTTAATTTCAAAATTCTAATTCAGAGGGAGGGTGGTGCATATTTTCCATTTCAAGGGAGGATCCTTCCTTCCTTAGCAGACACCTGTCTTTCCAAACCAAGAGACCCCTGAGCTACAAAGAAGGCACACCCAGGAGCAGGAAGGTTCCTGCAGGTGCTGCTGTCCCGTTGTCCTTGCGGGGAGCCCTGTCTGTACCTGTGTCCTGCGAGGGGCTGACGCTGTAGCTGTCGCTCTCCTTGTCCACTGATCCTGCTGGCCTGGGCGTGGGCAGCCTCCAGTCTGTGGTGAGGGTGTGGGCTGATATGGTGGGGTGGGGTCTGTTGAGGGTCCACTGGCTGGCGTAGCGGTTGCGCGCGGTGGGTCCGGTTTTGGCACTCCTCCTCGTGGTGGGATCTGCGAGGGATTGAGAAGGAAAACAGCCCTGTCAGAGTCACAGAGTCTGAGAATGTCCTGAGCTGGAAGGGACCCACAGGGATCATTCAGTCCCACCCCTGGCCCTGCACAGACTCCCCAACAATCCCACCCTGGGCATTCCTGGCAGAGCTGTCCAAACGCTCCTGGAGCTCTGGAGCTCCTTGGGGCTGTGCCCATTCATCCAGCCACCTCTGGGTGAAGAACCTTTTCCTGATTTCCAACCCAACCATTCCCAGACACAGCTCCAGCCATTTCCTCATGTCCCTGGTCATCAGAGAGATCAGTGCCTGGCCCTTCACTTCCCCCTTCCAGAAGGGGATGGCCACTGAAATCATCTTTGTTAAAAACCCCCAAATTCAAGACATTCTTTTTGGGGAAAAAAATGAACAGTGTTAATGCTGATCATTACCAAACTGCTGATGCTTTTCTAGAACTACTCTCTAATGAAACTACATTTTATCAAGGGTGGAACTGAAGAGCTGAAGGCCCCATCACTCTTCCATTGACACATTCATTATCCCTTTATTCTGAGAAAAGCAGTTCTCCAGCACCAAAACCACTCGGAGAACTGAAAGAGCACAAGGCAAGTAGATCTGGTCAGGGATTTCACACCACACCTCAAGGGAAGTGCAAGGTAAATCATCAGCACAGATGTGCCCTCAGAAACACTCTGCTCCAGGTCCTGCTGGCAGGTTTTAAATAGATGTGCTAAGAAATGTGGGGCTATAATTCCCTGTTCTGGACATACTGCTACTATATTACAGTATTGATCAGCTACAGATTTCCTGTTTTAACAAGTGGCCAAAACATAAAACATAAGCTGTAATAGTGCCATCAGAGTTTCAATGGGAACAGGTTCATAAAGATTTGATCACTTTGGAACAATTAGTAAATTAATACAATTTCTCAAACTTTAAAAATTATCTGCTGCTGGTTTAAGGTCAGCAATGTTGTACTTATTAAATTAACTTAGAGATAATATAGTGACCAAGGTTGTAAAAGCAAACTCTGTGCCAAAACTGACCTCCTTGACCTTATTAATAAAGAGTTCTGCCCTAAAAGTGAGTCTTACTAAGCAAGGGCAAAAAAAAAAATCATTATGTGGCAAACAGGGAGTGACTACATCAGCACTGAAGGATTTCTCTTCAAAGCTTCTGAAAGGATATCACTAACAATAGAAAGGGTATTAGAAATGAAAAATTCAGATCTATTCAAAATGTTCTTTGACATTCAAATGGTGAAGTTGTCAGCCTTTGAGGTAAGAGACTTTAGCAGAAGAAATTGAAAGAAAAAGCAATACCCAGATAATGACTCTGAGCATTGCTTCTGCCCAAGCATTCACAGTGAGAATTTGTATTCTACTGCTCCAAAGAAACAAGGCATTTATTTACAAATAATGGCCTGATCCTTCTCCTTTTTTTTTTTTTTCCCTACAGCAGTGGAGAAATTAGAACCTGGTGCCATTGATAATTGATCCTCCTGGTAGTGCAGCACAGAGCTGCCTCACATGGACAACATCCAAATCCGTGCTCAGTGTGGCACAAACCAACACTTGGGAATGTGGCACTTGGCTGTGGTGTGGCCAGGAGTGAGCCTCCTTCAAGGGAGAACACGGAGAACAGAAGGAGAGTGCTGGTGGGAACAGCTCCTGGCACAGTGCCTGGGGCTGGACAAGAGAGGGTTTAGGGGATTGTGATCACTGTACAGAAATGCCCGAAGGGCAAGAGGACAAGAGCCAAGTTTCTGTCAGTGGTGCCCAGTGAGAAGACCAAGGGCAGTGGCCATAAGGAGAAACTTGGGAGCTTCATCCTGAACATCAGGAAACACTTTAATGTGAGGAAGACTGAGCCCTGGCACACACAAGGAGTGGAGCTGCCATCCTTGGGGACATTCAGAAGTCATCTGGGGATGTTCCGGAGCAACCAGCCCTTGTTGGCCCTGCTTTAAGCAGAGGGGCTGGACTGAGCAGTGCCCAGATGTCCCTCTGGACCTCAGCCTCTGATTCCATGACTTGGGAGGATCTCGTCAGCAATAGGAATGAGCTGGGAGAGCCTCTGCCAGCACACAGGAGCTCAGCCCTTGTCCTGGTGAGCAGGAGCTCTGCTCCAGCCGTGCTGTGCCTTTGTGAGGGGCTGTGCAGCACAGGCACAGCAATTCCAGAGCTGGCAGGGGCATGGAAACACAGCTGGTGCCCTGGTTATGCCAGCTCTGTCTCAAACACAACTGCAGAGAGCTGAGGTCAGCAAGGCAAAAGTTCACAGATCATGTCTTCCATAAATAAATAAATAAAGACAAGAGAAGAGCTCAAAACATGTTGTAAAGGAATATTTGTCACTCAGTGGATGTCGGTGGGCTTAGATAGGAGGGTCCATAACCTCTGAGCCACCCAGCTGGGCTCTGCTCTCCTCTTAACAGCAGAAGTGGTGGCTCTAGACAAAATCCCATCACCCAGCCTGCAGTAAAGCTGGATTAGTGTCTTCAGAGCAGAGAACATTACCTGGAAGTCTTTGAGCCAGCCCTGTGCCCTGCTGCAATCAGATCTGTTCTGCTTAATAAAAGTGCTGGTGGATTTTTATTTCCAAGCAGGGCTGGACACAGATCAGATTCATACACCTGAGTTAAATCCACATTTAATTCGAAGGAATTCTCTCCCTGGCTGCAGAGGAATGAAGCACAGAACTGCACACTAAGAGGCATTAGTAAGGAAGGTGCTATAAAGTTCTGTGGTATGACACGGGCATGAGGTTTTGGGGTGATTCCTCTCTCCTTATTAGAAAATCTAGTCCTCAAGGAATGACCTGAAAAAAGATGAAAGAGCTAAAAAAGCACTAAGGCCAGGACTAGAACACCTGTTGTTTAAAAGACTGTGGTGGAAATGGATTTTTCAAATAATCTGCATTCCAGCTTTCAGCATTCATGTTCACCAAACTCAACAAGTAAATTCTGAAATGATCAGGGGACAGAAATAATCCAAGAGATTTCAGAGTTCACTGCAGTGAAATACATTTTGATAAAATTTCTAACTCATAAGTAATCATTCAACCTAGGCTTTTTTTACCCATTTACACAGATATGGAACATATTCATGAGAGGAATGAGAAGAATGGATGGCATCAGTATATTAATTTATGATAGTATTTTAATCACTAGAAAAATAACTTGGCATGAATATATCTGGGAAAAGTAATTTACCATAATAACTAAAGTCAGAAATATAATTTTCCAGAAAAAGTAATAATGAGAATTGCTTTTTTTCTTTTTTTTTCTGATGGAGAGGCAGGAGGAAAGTTGGTTTTGAAATACAATAAAGATTGATCACAGAGAAAAAAAAATTATATTAGACACTGAAAGCCATTAAAGTAATTTACCCAATAAATTCTGGAAATTAAAATCTAGCATGCATTTGGTTTAATGAAGGCCAGGTATGAATTATTTCAAATTACACCTCCATTTCAGATGCGTATGCACTTTCCCCCATATTGAATCACTAAGTGCAATAGTTTCAGGAATGTCCTCTGCTGACCTAAAAAGATTTCTCTCCACTCTCAGACAGAAGGCTGAGGATGTAAATGAAGAAGGAGAGTATTTATTTTGTTACAGCTTTCTCCTCTCTAAAAAAAACTCCCTATTTGCTGATGTGCTTACTTGTTCCTGGCCGGGCATCAGAGACATCCACCAGTGGCCCTGTGGCTTGTGACACCGACTGGTAATGGACCGTGTGGGTGACAGTCAGGGACTTCTGCTTGGACGTCTCTCCAAAGTCAGCATCAGTGAGCAGCACCGTTGATCTGTCATCTGTAAGGGAAAATATTCAGATAATGAGTACAGAATGTTGGCTTTGCCTTCCTTGGAGCTTTGCAGCCAGTCCCCAGCCCAGTGACACCATGGGCAGAGGTGGCTCCCTGCCCTCTGCAGGGCTGAGGTGGATTTGAAGGGAGGGAGCCTCTGGGTTTGAACTCAAACCATATAAAACTGAAGACTAACTTTCATTTTTCCTGGTGATTTCACCTTAGAGACGTGCAGCTGGGGCAGACTGGTAAACATCCCCACAAAGAGCTGATCTGTGTGGAATCATTTGTGTCCCTGATTCCTTCATTCCCATCCTTTGAGCACTGCCCTCTTCCTCTTCACTTTCAGAGAGCTCAGATGAGATTTTCAACAACATATTTCATTTATTTATTTTTATCAGCATGATTAGCAATGTCCTCAGTGAAACCACTCCTATCTTCCAAAAGGAGGTCATTAGGGGCTGTTGCTAACCCCCTTTTTCTGCAGAGACAGAATATTGCAGAAAAAGGGATGACCCTGACTGGTCTTTTCTGCAGCTTCAGATAAAGGTGTGAGGTTAAGCCTGACCTTGGGAAGGAAGAAAAAGGTGAGCACTAACCTTTACTGCTGTGTGGTTCTGCTTCTATTTCTTCCCTGTGGGCTAGGATGTATTCACCAAATTTCTGCAATTGACCATTGCAGTTGCTGTACAGCACTTGCTTCCTTTTTAATTTTTTTTTCCAGTTGTGATCTCTGTATCTTTTTTTTTTTTTTTGCTCCAAGGAATAATCTGGTCCACTTGGTCATGGATGGTTTAATAGCAATAAATCTTTCACTGCCTTTGTGCTTGCAGAACAACTATTTGGTGTGCTATCAGACTTTCTTTTACAGTCTTTTTACCATTCAGAATTGCAATAAAAGCCTCAAGGATTTCCTGCTGTGCTGTGCTGTATAGTTTTGTAATGTGTTCTAAAGGGACTGGCAGCAGCAGGATTTCTGGGCATTTACTAGTCAGCAGAGGTTCATCCACTTCTTTTAAGCATCTCTGGTTTTTGCTTTGGATTTTTTTTTTAACTTGACAAGACACCATTAGGGTGAACAGTTCTGCACAATAACAGAACTCACATTTTTTACCCAAAGAAGGCTATAAATAGAATAACATTAGGAATCAAACCACTCTGTCTCTGGCAAAAGATGAGCTCTTATCCAGGTTGGGAATAAAGCCTCTTGGCAGCAAACTCTGTCAAACCCTGCCAAAATCCCTGCTTATTCTGGGTGGAAAGCTGACTCTTACCAGGGCCCTGATCGCATTGCTGCAGTTCAGGCTCTAAGAGTATTTTCACTGTAACCCCCCTCCCCTGCTCAGCAGCTGCCACTCAAAAGTTAAAGCTGTCTTTAGAATGAAGCCTGGCACAAAGGGCAGACTTTGGGAAGCTCAAATAATGATTTAAAAAGTCTGTAGGTCTGCTTTTCAGACCTGGAATGGGCATGGACAGGAGGTGCAGAGATGCTGCTCTCATCTTCCTGACTTTCCTCTCTGGCCACACCATCCCTGGATGCTGTTACATTGTCAGCTTCTTTTAGACAGATTTTTATCCAAAAAAAGTAAAGTTAGAAGTCTAACAAGATCAGTCAGAAGTGTCTTGCCACAGTGTGTGCCCATACAGTCACGACATCAAGCTGCATTTCTATTCTGGGTTTCCAGATATTTTTAAATTACTTGGGAAAAAAAAAACAAACCACCAAACAATTCTATTTCTCGTGACAGTTCAGTTAAGTACCAGCCCCATGAGAAATCTTGTTTTCTGTTGCCTCAAACAGTTTAGATTTGAATTTTGCATGGATACGCAGAAGCTGAAAACTGACCAAAATGTTGAAATACCATGTGCTATGAACAGGTGGATACAATATGCAACATGTAAGTTTTAAAAGTTAGCTGCAGCAAATCTTCAGATACTGAGAGTGCAGTTTCAGAATTTCATTTTCCCTCTAAGTAATGTCAGTGATCCAACTGCCTAGTCAAAGCCAAATGAGAAATCAGAATGAAAATCATAAAGCTGCCAGTCCTCAATTACATTTTCAAGAAACTCTTTCCAACAGTTTCATTTTCCTAATGTCCTGCATTATTTTAGATCCTATACTGAGATTACTTTTAGTGGGAAATGACTCAAAGGGGAGGAAAAAACCCCCACAGTTCAGTTTTCAAATTACTTTGTGGCTCTTTTCTCTTGATGTATGCAGTAGGGAAAAGGTGTGGAGTAAAGGAATTCCACCTAAAAGAACCTGTTACATTAACCAGGAGGAAAAAAAGCTCAGCTTTACCAATGGTCTCCATGGTGTCCCTCTCCTCGATGAGCAGCTGTGCTCTGGGAATGTCTATGTGCATCCTCAGTGTTTGCTGCTGCTTATTAAGTGTGTCTGATGTCCTGGTGTTCTTGCTGAAAACAAAAGAGAAGGGAACACGTTAACATTCAGCCTAAATGAAAAGATATTTGCAAACTTGCTCATTTTCAATCTGTCCAGCTCATAAAAACCAATGTAACCATAATCAGCAAAAGCCACTCATGCATCTGATTTTACCCTCTTCAGAACAAGTGCATGGTATTAATTTATGGCACGTGGCAAGGCATTAGATGAATGCACAGTGTGGAGGGATGTGGTCTGTCCTCCATCAGTAGGAATCTGAAAATTCCACACAGTTTTCTTCAAGTGTTGTCAAAATTAAATGAATAAAAACACTTTGGAAGATGGACCTTTTCTTTTAGTTCTCATGAATCTGAGTAATGCAACACACAGCTGATCAAACAGGTTGGTAGGAAAATGATGTCTTGAGTAATTTCTAATTGTTTTTTTATCTTTTCATTATTTTTAATTAGCTAAGTTCCAAATATCACTTCGACTGATAAATGAAAAAGCAAATTAATAACTAGGCGTACTATTAATAGATTGCATAACATAAATAAAGGGTTTAGTCCCATTGATGTTCTAAGACAAAAACTGAAAATCTTGTTTACATTCATGGATTATGTCCAATTGATTGATGCAATAATCTAAAAAAGAACATAAACCAATTATTTTATCATCATGCAAATTGAAACAATTTCATTTTGAAGTTTGTGTACCAGAAAATGACTTCTTAAATGAGCTGTCTACCAAAAGCAAATGAAAATGGATGGTAAAGCCAAGTGCCACAGTCATTTCTAGCACAGAGCTTGCATCAAGAAATCTTCAGATTGCACTAAAAACCCAGGAACGTTTTGCCCTTTTGGATGTAATTACTCTCTGGATGAAATGAAATATTTGCAAATACTTCACGCAGGGAGGCTGAGGAGATTTGAGATAAATCAGCCAGCAGTGTGATCCAGGTGCTCAGGCTTCAAAGAGCTGTAAGATCCAAGTGGAAGCTCATTTTCTGGTGTAAAATAGCTGCAGATCACTCAGTTTAATTCTGCTTTGGCAGTGAATTATTGTTGTTAATGGAAGCAGCAGAGGACTGTTAAGGTGATAAGCTCAGTTCTTCCATGAGTGCAGGAGATTAATCCACACATGATGAGCCCTCATCTCGGGGAAATTTGTGTTAACCTCCTGATGTGTCTCCATGTCAGCAAGACCTGATTACCTCAGGTTGGGAGGTTCTCCTGGAGACCCTTCTTGCAGGAATTTTCTGGCCCTGTGGTCAGTGGTTCTGCTCCAAATCCAAGGGTGAGATCCACAAGGCACGGGGGTGCACCTCTCTGATTTTCACCACCTGGCTTTCCCTGCTTTTGTGGTCCCTAGCATTAACACCATCCATATATCCCAAATGCAATGTCTCTCTTCTCCTGGGTGATTAGATGGTGCTGTTCCCATCACATACACATAGATATGTTGAAATGCATTCAAACAGGCCACAGCTGGTGCCTCATTCAGCCATGAGGGAAGCAAAATACCAGGAGAGCCTCCCAAGGGCTTACAGACTTTTCTCCATATACAGTCAGGGGAGAATGGTCATCACAGGGTCTTACTAAACACATAAATTTTCAAAGGCATTTAGTACTGTCAAATGCAGATAAATTACACACTGGTGTTCTCCAAGTCTCTGCATGGAGTGGATGCCACTCAAGTTGCTGAAATGTTAAGAGAATCAGACAGTAATATTTTATCTGCATGCCAGATATGCTTGGATACAGGTTCTAGGAAAGCTGGACTGCTCTGGGCTTGCCCAAGGTCATAGAGCAAATACAGAGCATCTGTTCCAGTGCCTCCCTACCCTCTGAGTAAAGAATTTTTTTCCTAACATTTAATCTAAACCTGGCTTCTTTCAGTTTAAGGAAGAAAACTGTTTTTTTCATGTCCAACTTCAATAATCCAATAGTTGCAGGACACACAGAGTTAGATACATCTAGAATTCCGTACAGTACATAACTGAGCCTGGGAAATGCATCACTGCACCCCTCTGCACTCACTGGGGATGCAGGAGGCACAGGGATGGAATCAGACTCCTGCTCAAAGAATGCAGATCCCAGAGCCCCAGAGATGGAGCCTCTTCAGCAGGATGAGTGCTCTGGATTTCCATTATTAGAAAGTACTCAACCAATACAGTGTATTGGGTCGCAAATGCAAGATGTATTCTATTTCCAGTCTATTGAAACTGGTTGAAGAGGTGTTTTTTCTTCATCTCATAACTCCAGGGGGGAGGGGGTGGGTGTCTTGTGATAATGGGCAGCTGCTAAACCCAGCTGGGGCAGGGTTCTTTATCCCTTCCAGGACCCATCCTCCCTCCAGGGGATCTCTGCTGTCCATGGGCCATCGAGGCTCCCTGCAGGGCTGATCCAATTCCATCATCCATGGGAGATGCTGCACCCAGGGGAGGAGCCCAGCATTCCCACCTGGATAAACCCTGGGATCCAGAGCCCAGCACAGCCTGTGTGCACTGCATTCCCACCTGGATAAACCCTGGGATTCAGAGCCCAGCACAGCCTGTGTGCTCTGCATTCCCAATGGATAAACCCTGGCATTCAGAGCCCAGCACAGCCTGTGTGCTCTGCATTCCCAGCTGGATAAACCCTGGCATTCAGAGCCCAGCACAGCCTGTGTGCTCTGCATTCCCAGAGGAAGGCTGGACCCATCTCACCCCACTGCACCTTCAGAGGAAACTGCCCCTGCTCCAGGATCATCTCTGCTCCCACAGAGCCACAGCTGCACTGCAGGAGGGCTGCACTGGGCTGCTGCCAACACCCTGACCAACAGGGTGCAGGGTGTCAGGTCATGTTCTGACTCTCAGTTTTGTGGTGGTGTTTTTTTTTTTTTTTTTTTTTTTTTTTTTTTTTTTTTTTTTTTTGTGTGTGTGTGTGTGTGTGTGTTTTTTTGTTTTTTGGTTTTTTTTTTTTGCTTGCTTTTTTGTACTATTACATCTTTAATATTCCTAGTAATGAACTGTTATTCCTATTCCCATATCTTTGCCTGAGAGCCCCTTAATTTCTAAATTATAATAAATCAGAGGGAGAGGGTTTACGTTCTCCATTCCAAGGGAAGCTCTGGCTTTTCCTCTGTCTTTCCAAACCAAGACAACACAGGAAGCATTGTTTGGACCGCGGGGAGAAGGAGCAGAGTTTTCCCCATATTTGCAGTTTTACTGCTCACCTGACAAGAGAGAATTCCCAATCCCAACTTTGGCTCCAGGGATAGCTTCATGCAAAATATGTGGGAGATCTTTCAAGCCAGAACTGGAACCCAGGCCTCTCTATATTCAGCAATATTCCCTGCTATTCTTGAGAGTAATTCCTTGGTTTGTGGGCTGTCTCTCCTCCTCCTTGCTGATCTAATTAATTCCCCTGCATGCAGCAGTGACATGGGGTGTCCAAACACAGCACAGGCAGTTGGCAGAAGCAAGGGGGTTGTTGCTGATTAGGATGCTGTCTCATTCTGGCTCAGGGAATTTTGAGTTCTTTTTTTGCAGACCACAACAGCTCAGCTTTCAAGTTATAAAGTCCTAAAAGTGCCAACAGCAATGAAGTGCCTCTAGGGCTTGGAAACAGGACAAAGAGTTTTAGGGTTTTATTTTTGAAGCTTTGCTGGAAGTATTTCCTAAACTAAATCCAGGCAAAAAATGTTTTAATGATCTGGTGGATGAGGAGTCTAATGATTAATTCCTTAAAGGGATAAAATATATGTATCTTTATTTTTTTATGTTTGCAGACATAAAATTCCCAAACATAAGCATGTGCTTTTCTTTACTTATCAGACCCTGTAAGGATCTGTGTATAACAGAATTAATTCCCTCTGGTTCAGAGAATCTCTGAGCTCCAAATCATTAGGCACTGGGAGCCTGTCAGGAGTCTGAGTCACAGAATCACAGAATCATGTCTTGAGTTGGAAAAGACTTTAAATCTCATCTCGTTCCAACCCCATGCCATGGGCAGGGACACCTCCCACTATCCCAGGTTGCTCCAAGCCCTGTCCAGCCTGGCCTTGGACACTTCCAGGGATGAGGAATCCACAACTTCTCTGGACAACACGTTCCAGTGCCTCATTGCCCTCTGAGTAAAGAATTTGTTCCTAATATTTAATCTAAACTTGCCCTCTTTCAGTTTAAAACCCTGCCCTTTTCCTGTCACTGTCTGCCCATATTAAAAGTCCCTCTCCTTTTTCTAAGCTCCTTCCACGTACTGAAATGCCTCAATGAGATCTCAAAGATGTCTCCATTCTGAAGAATTCCTCATATTTTGCTGTAATCTTTTATCTCTTCTAAAGTTCATGTTTTTGTCACTATTTAAAACAGATATTTGGGCAGGTAGTGCTTTGCTCCAAGTACAGCTTCTATGTTGAGTCTGTGGATAAAAGGGCCTTTTCCAGAGCAAGTACATTGTATAGCCATTTTGAAAGTGTCTACAGTTTGTTGTAAAAACATATGGGAAACTAAATCAGAATATCTGGGGATAAAAGATTTTTTGCCTTGTGTTCAAAATTTAAAAATTCAGTGAATTGCTAAACTGATTCACAGTGAACTGTTACAAAGAGCGTGGCTGGACTGATGCCAAAAGAATCATTAAAAAGCTGTGCTTATCCAGCAGCAGGGATTTTTATTTGTGAGTGTAAGGTCTCAGCAATGAGTTGTGCAGCTCCCATTAAACTGCTGACTTATCCTGCTCCACAGACATTTGACTTACACAGCCAAAGCCAGCGACTCCCAAAGAAAAGACTAAAGCTCCATTTTTAATCCACATTATATACACTCATGAAAATCTCCTCAAAGGGAAGGATACACAAAGCTCTCTCCAGGCCTCAAACCTTCCTACCAAGCAGGGAATCATCTTTTCTGCCCTCTTCCCAAATATCCCCTTTCTTGATATTTTTATCATAGCTGATTTTGGTGAAATTTTAAAGATAAAATATATCAGGGGATTTACCATACGTGACTGTTGTTTTGGAGAGGGCTTATTATCCTTTGATTATTCACATGCTACATCTTCAGGAATATCTCTTGTTTGTGGGTAGCTCAGGTTTTGGTTGAAGGTGCTTCACAGATTCGTCACAAATGAGAGTTTCCAGTTCTGGCAAGTCTGCAAATGTAAGCCTATATCCCCTACTTCCTCTGAAGTTCTGATTTAAAAATCATTTGTCTTTGGTCAAACTTTTAGAAAAGAGATATAAAATATGCTTATGTGGTAAAACCAAGATTATTTGTTACTAAATGAGGTGAGAGGAACTGTTTTATGATCATGTCTCAATGCTGGTGAAAGGAAAAGCCAAATGAAATGGTGGCAGGTGAGTTACCTGGAAAAACAGCTCTGAACTAAGGACTGAGAGGGGTCCTGGCTGCTCTCTGAGTACAGCAGGTAGGGAGGACAAAAAATTCCCTCACTTGGTAACCATCAGCAAAGGAAAAAGTGGGTAAAACCTGGGCACTTCTGCTGGAAGTTTGGTGAAGTTTTTTAAGTGTCAGAGGAGTGAGACTCTGCAATGGCCTTGCAGAGGTGGTGACAAGGCTTGTGAAGCCAGCCAGGGTCAGGGCAGAGCGTGAGCAGTTCTGCAGAGGGGCTCTGAGTGGCTGTCACTGGGACTGGAAGGTTCCATCCAGGGGTTTCAGCTGGTCCCTGCTGGGTTTCTTCAGGGAACAGACTTGCTGCTTGTGCTAACCTGTGCTGTCTTCTGTGGCACCAAAACCACCAGGGCAAATGTTCCTGAAGCTGCTGAACCCCACAGTTTGCTGCCACGGGCAGCCAGGGAGGGGATGACCTGGACTGCATGACCAGTCCTGTTAACATCACTGGGTTTATTCAGGGATGATGGCATAGAGCTGAATTTATACCCAACCCACCTGTCACCATGTCTCTGCTGAATTTATTCTTACAATAGAAGTCAACTTTATCATGGGTGAGGAAGTTTAAAATGTGGTTTGTGTGGTGAAACATCGATGACATTCTCAAATTTGTTGCTTGAGTATAAAAAGTATTTTCTAGCAACCCAAAATTCATTTGAACTCAAGAATAATCCCTTGGTGATCCCAGTTTCAAATATATGCAGTGGTTCTAAAGTTCAATATTTTCCCTAGACAAAACAATAAACATTGAAGATATGAAATTTCCAGCTTTGAAAGAATTGTGGTGCCAGAATAGTCATTATGATGCAATTCAACAACTGAATTAGATTTCTGAATGCTGAGCTGATGGAAAAGAAATGAAAAATAATAAATGGATTTACCTGCTCTTTTATACCTTTGGGTATAAGCAGCTAACAACAGCGAATTACATAAACAGAGCTGCAAAGTTTAGAGACATTCAGAGCCAGAAATTTATTGCCTTTAATCAGATGATCTCTGAAGAGCAATTACTTTGATACATATTATGAAAATGTTTTTCAGGGTAGGAAAAATGTCCAAATGGACCTACATAGCTTCTATTATTTAATCTAACACAAGTTATCAGGGTTTTTTTGTCATTGTAGCCCCTCACACTGTCCACAAAGTGTCTTCTTTCTCCCATGTCTGACCATCAGAGCATCACAGTTCTTAGCAGACAGACAAATGATGTGTTTTGGAAAAGGGTTTAGGAATAAAAAGTTTACTTCTCCATTTGTCCCTACAACAATTCTTAAATATGATTTAAGATGTCAGCTATAGCTGACAGATATTTTTCAATTTTAAAAAATAAAACATAAAATTCAATATGTTCTTACCTCATGAGCATTTCGGCCAAACTCTTTGCATCTAGAAGAAAATAGAAGAAATGTCATCACCAATGAAAATCTATTTAAGAGATGCATTATTAGCAAGTGATTTGAATCAGCCATAAGACCACTGCTGTTTCTCAGATCAGGGGCAAGAATAAAAGAGTGCCTAAAAGTCCCTACTTTTGCTGAAATTGCATTTCTGCCCCAAACAGCTCTGTTTATTTCCTCTGTAGAACCAAAGATGGCAAGAGAAATACAAGTTACCATTGGTTTAACTAGAAAAAAGCTACATAAACATATCAGAAATAGGAACAATTTAATAAATAATGGGAATCTCTGTTCCTTTGTGCCATGGGTAGCAAATGAACAGGTGAAGGAAGAAGAAAAGGCAAAAAATAGGAATTTTGATATCCATCTCTGGGCAAGACTCAAAACCAGGCTGGATGAGCAGATGCCAACATGTCATTTCCAAACCAAATGTAATTGCATGAGATCTGAGCAAGGGAGGTCTCCAAGGAGTCAATTTAGAATCACAGAATTCCTAAGGTTGGGAAAGACCTCCAAGAGTCCCAGCTGTGCCTGATCCCCACCTTGTCCCCAGCCCAGGTGACACCTCCAGGGATGGGCACCCCAAAGCTCCCTGGGCAGCCCCTGCCAAGGCCTGAGCCCCCTTTCCATGGGGAAATTCCTCCTGGTGTCCAACCTGAACCTCCCCTTGCTTGGTTGCACTCAAACACAAATATTTTTCCACTAGCAATAATTCAAAACTGCTGCTGGGTCTTCAGGGTGTGGTTTACACACGAAACAGAGGATGGTTTATTCCCACATGGATCAGCCCTGCAAAATAAGACACTGCTGAAGGAAATATATTCCTCCTGTTCTTGTCATTGATGCTATTATTAGCAGAAAATCCTTTGGGGCTATAATTATTTCAATACTTATCATTTCAAAAGGCACAGCTGAAGTTTTGTTTTTCAGGTAGGCTTCTGTAAAACTTTATCAATATAAGACACTAATTTCTGTGGTATCATTCAGCAAAAAACAGGCAGCTCTGCTTTGTTCTCCTGCAGTTTGCTGCTAAACAAACTCACTTAAAATGCTGATTCCCAAGTCCTTAAGTTTATCACAGAGCAACAAAGCAGCCTTTTGTGCAACCAAGTGAAGCAAATCTGAGAAGAAAGCAATTCCAAGTTCTAAGTCTTCAAACAACTCTTATATGGAAGTTTACATCTCTTCTTTTATCTGCTTCTTGTAAATCTATCAGCACCTGCCAAGACATTTACTGAATTTGTCTTTGTTTTCTCCATCCCACCTTTTTTATTCCTCAGTCACCTCTTGGGTCTCCAACACTTTCAACAATTTCCTTACTTGTGATCCTATTAAATATCCTGCCTTTAAAATTCCAAGGATGCAGGCAGAAACAAGCCACCATCTTAACACATCTCTATATCTTGTGTTGAACTAATTATTTTAAAGGAATGGATAGAGGGCTCTTTTTATTCATTAAAAAAACTCAGCAAAACCCCTTTTATCAACTTTTCTGAATTGTATTTATCTGACACAGTGCCAGCTTGCCTCTCTTAAGCTTTACTCCTCCCCTACAACGGGAGAAGCTGGAATTCCGTGCTCCCTCTAGGTCTGTTTGTTCCACTCCTTCATTTTTAACCTTCTTCCATCCCATTCCAGCACAAAGCATGGAAGATTCCTGGTGGAGGGAAGGATGGTTCATCTGAGTTGTCTCATCTAAACCAAACAGTGCTTCATTTAGGCACTCAGAATTCCTATTTTTCACTCAGAATGAGATTGTCTTTGCCATTAACGCTTGCAAGTGGTAGTGCCTAGTAGATGACAAATCTAGTAGATGTCTTTGCCATCAGCCAGAAAGCAAAAGACCAACACTGCTGCTCCCAAGGGAGTTTTGTTACTGACTTCCAAAAACCCAGGAAGGGACAAATTTCTTCGGAAGACAACAAAATGAACAAACAAACCCAACACAATAATAATAATGACACTGGTTGCAAGTAATGGGGCTTTTTTCAGCATATTTTATGATGTTTCTTGCTATTCTAGCAGCACCAGGATCATGAAGACACTGTGCACACATTTTCCCTCTGGCACACATAATCAGGGTGGTTTAATATGCAAATATTGTTTTCATTCAGCCAGCAGCTTTTTGAAGCAATTGCTGCCTCCTAAAGTGAAATGTGTGTGCAAGGAATTCAGAACTCAAGAAAAGCAGAAAGGACAAAGTTGAAAATTATTAAAATGTACTTCAGTTTGCTTTTCATAATTTTTTCATCACGTTTAAATGGCAAACAATCTCCCTCACATCTTCTCAGGTGCTGCCCAGCACACAGATATCTCCATCTGGAAAATGCATCTGGAAAAAATTCACACCAATTCCTGTACATGGCACATAAGTGCTCGTTAACACATGTTGATTCTTGTTTAAAGAGATGAACAGGAGATTGTGCACCTTCAGTAAAAAAAATAACAAGAGGCATCAACAAGACCATGTGATGTGTCAAAAGCTGAATGAGGAAGTACTGAAGGGAAAAAACCTCCATCAGCTGAGCTTAAATTTGCTAATTATCCAAGCAGATTGTTCTAATGGTGAGCAGAACTGCTGGAGTTAATGATGGGCACACAGGTTGGTGTGGGATGGGACAAAACCAAAGGTGGCAGGAATATAAAGGGCTCCTCTGTATCCATCAAACAAAAATCCAGAAGCCTAAAAGTAACTGAAGATCACAGAATCATGGAATGGTTTTGGATGGAAGGGAGTTTAAAGATCATCTCATTCCCATCCCAGCCATGGCAGGGACACCTCCCACTGTCCCAGGCTGCTCCAGCCCCAGGGTCCAGCCTGGCCTTGGGCACTGCCAGGGATGCAGGGGCAGCCACAGCTGCTCTGGGCACCCTGTGCCAGGGCCTGCCCACCCTGCCAGGGAACAATTCCTGATTCCCAAGAGCCCATCCAGCCCTGCCCTCTGGCACTGGGAGCCATTCCCTGGCTCCTGTCCCTGCAGCCCTTGGCAATTGTCTCTCTGCAGCTTTCCTGGGGCTCCTTCAGGCCCTGCAAGGCCACCCTGAGCTCAGCCCAGAGCTTCTCCTGCCCAGGCTGAGCAATGCCAGCTGTGCCAGCCTTTCCTGCCAGCAGAGCTGCTCCAGCCCTCTGCTCATCCTGGAGCCTCCTCTGGGCTCTCTCCAGCAGCTCCACGTCCTCCCAGGGCTGGGTCCCGCCTACAACAACGTCATGTGTCCAAAACATCAGCTCCAGGAGAAACGTTATTGTCCCAAGCCAATGACCAGAGATTTTAATGTGCTTTTCCTGCTGTATCCTTTTGATCAGCAAATTAATAATACTTTCTAAAATAAGCCAGCATCCCTGGCTGTGTGCTATCCTCTCCCAGTTTTCAGTTGGTGAAAGGAGGGCTTGGGAAGGGGGCACAGATGACAGAGGGAAGGGGAAGATCTCTGCTCCAGCTAAGCATCACTTTAGTGAAAAAGCCACAGCCATCACTTTCCTTTGCTGGGGCAGCCACCTTTAAAATTCTTGACACACTTGGGTTTTCCCCCTGGGAAATCAGGGACAGTGATAGAGTTTTAAATTGCATCCTGCCACTCCTGAACTATCACGCCGCACTGATCCTTTCTGCTTGTGTTAAGGCAAATTGGATTTAAAAACAAAGGGAAAACCATTACAGGAGTAGCAGAGCTGGGTCAATAGCCAGGAGAAGGAGCATTAAACCATCAGGCTTCTCTCTGAGAGTATCTGCTGAACTCCTGAATGGCTGCATGAACTCCAGCAGCCAAGGGACCTGTTTTTGGTGACCTGGCTGGTGGAACTAAACTGAACAAAAATCAGGACTTTGCTGAGAACTCTGCTGTCTTTATAAAGGAGGAAGAAAAATGTTTAACTGTCCCTACATCCAGACAAGTGGTAAAAAATTCAAGAATGGAGAGGCTGCTGTTCTTCAACAGAAAATGGGAACTGAAACACATTGTCCATGAGCAGGGATATAAATGTTTGCATGCAGAGCACACTGCAAATAAATCTGCAATTCCCACTCCTCTTTGTCAAACAAGTTCAAGAAAACCACATCTGCAGCCACAAAAGCAAGAATTACATTTGTAACTTGCACAAATTATTTTAAAAGGTCCCACTGTTGAGATTTTTTTTTCTGATGTAGACTAGAGGAAATCCTAATTTAGGAAAAAATAATATTGTGCATCAAAGAAACCCCACCAAGTCATACAAACTGAGTGATAATGTAGTATTTCCCTTTCAAAAATTGCATGAAAGTTAACCACAGCAATTACTAGAGCAAACAATTTATTTTTAGTTAGGACATCAGAAAAATTTCCACACATTTGTTTTAGAGAACTTAGTAAGGAATTGTCTGGAACAGCAGCTCCTTATTGTCAGGAAAACTTTTAGAATTTCCAGAAGAGCAGAAAATGTCAAATGAGTGAAGTTTAAGGAAATTAATTAAAAGGATGATTGAGGCTAATCAATACAGACTTGTGATCAAGCAGCCATGTCAAACAAAGTGGATTTTTTAAAATGAGACTAAAATTTGCTGAGAATTAATGACATTGAAAAAAGCCTCTCATTGTGGTGTGACTAACTAACAGTAAAAGATCATATTTATGTTTCCCTAAAAGAAAGTTTTGGTAACTCAGAGTACTTTAACAGAAAGTAACATGATGCAAAAATTAACTCAGCAGCCATTTTATGGTTTTCCACATCTTCAGACCCCAATTTTAAGCAGAGAATCATTATTCAGTATTTTTTGTCTCAAATATTTATCAGTGGTATGGAGTAAAGAATATGTGATAAAAGTTTAAAAAATGACACCAGAATTTAGTAGCTAAAATATAAGGAAAATGCCAGATCACTAAGAAAATAGTCTGGATCATAAGGCACAGGAACACAAACCAGGGCTGTGTAACAGGGAATATTTTCCTGTTGTAGAGAAATCAGAGAAGTGGCAAATGATCTCAATGGTTAAAATGTTAAGGATGGAAATGACAGGAAAACTACAGAGGAAAATTAAAATATATGAATCTGTTTCATTTACCAGTTAAAACATTAAGAAATGACTTGGTTACCACCATGTGGAAAGAACGTCCTTGGAGACTGAAAATGATACAAAAAAGAACTTCTGCACTGTAGAGAAGTAAAACAGGAGCAGATGGGATGTTGAGCTGTAGTGTGACAAATTCAGCTGACTGAGACACAACTTTTACAGAAATGGTAGTTAAATACTGATTTCTTTTATCAAAAGTACTGATGAAATCTTTTCCACTGCCTGTGTTTAAGTGGAGCTCTGATACTTCTCTAAATTCTTCATTTCTGAGAGGAAATAGTTCAGACACATTTTATGTTATGCAACAGCCACCCTGGTCAGTGATCAGCCTTCCTCAAGGGACTGGAGCTCAAGATTTTATGAATACTTGTAAATTAACCATGAAAAAATCATGTGAACAGAATTTTCCAGAGCCAAAGAGCTCGAGATATTCTCAATACTGGATGGAATTCCACAGTATTCTAAGAAAATAAAACTTTCTTTTTTCTTTACCACTGTTTTTTTAAATGAAAAATCCCCAAACTGGGAAGGTAAATGGCTTATAAGGTTTTGAAGAAAAAGTGATTATACAAGCGAAAGCATCCAGATGTCCTGATTTCCAGGGCTGTGTATGAACCATAAGGTTGGTTGTCTTCCTTTATATATGAATTTGCCCATGCCCTCTGTCTTTCTCTTTTTATTTTTTTTACTCCAAAATATTGTCACAAAAGACAAAATTAGACCCAAAAGAGAGGAAGGTCAGGAGGAAAACCTAGGGTTGGCCCAGGTTTTAATAGGTACCATGATCACATTTTGCTTAAAATACAAATAACTAATCAATTTGGTGGCTCCTGGAAGAGATTAGGATTGTTTTTTGCAGATGATAAACTGTTTTACTATTAATTCAAGTTTGGATTTGAAAGGTTTTTTTCCCAAATATCTTCAGGGAATACCTTTCCAAAATATCTTTTGCCACTGCAAAAGCTACAGGGCAGCAGTGTCAGACTGCAAGGTTCAAAAACTTGGCTATGGCTCAGCCAGGGTTTTTTGCTAGAAAAATTATAAAGCTGAATGAATTCACAGATCTAAATCTTATTCACATAACAAACAACTGAATTTGAATAAGGATGAGAGGAAAATACAGATCAGTGACAATGAAAGGTCAGTGAACAATGAAGAGTTGTGTAAGTTCTATTATAAAAAGTCATGGGGAAAATGTAACAAATCTGAGAATATCTGGTTTTGTGTCCTAGCCTACCAATATCTGGCTACTTTCATGTTATAATTTGGAAATCATGGTTAGCATCTGCTGGAAAACTGAGATTCCCTCATCTTCAGAACATCTGATTTCACCCTTCCAAAAAAAATCCACTTTTAGGTCGTCGAGGGAAGCAAACAAACAACAAAAAAAGGAAAGCAAACCTATGAGAAATATTTTCCTTTCCTCCAAGCTAAATAATAACGATGGATATATTAATCTTTTTTTGTTGTTTTTTAGAAACTTATGACCAAACAAAACAGAAGGAATTTCTATAGAAAACACACATACACTGTTCTGTGTTGCAGGAAAGTGATCCCAGCTGGGGATTGCACACTTTGGTCACGTGCAGCCCCACTCCTGTTCTCATGTCCTGCTAGAGAGAAGTTGCACAGACACCACCTTACCTCGCAGCCTCTTCAGCCTCTGCTCCCTCCTCCTCCTCCTCACGACCAGCAGCATCACAAAGAGCAGCAAGACCCCGACCAAGATACAGGAGATGGTCACCAGCATCTTCAGCCCTTCGTTGGTTCCCAGCCCTTCCTCACTTTGCACAACCGACTTGATGAGAGGAGGGATTGTACCTGCAAACAGGGTCATGCCATTAGAGGCCAATTAACGAGGACAAACGATGGAGCTCTCAGGGAACAGGGCACTCTGGTGCTTCAGCTGCAGGCTGAACACTCACCAGGATTTTTCTGTTTGGGGTGGAGGCTATATTTGTGTGTCTAATGGCCATGAACACATAAACAGGCTCCTGGTAATGAGGGACTGACTGCAGAGATGGAGATTTTCAGAGATCCAGAAGAATTGCATTCATTGATTAAGGAAAACCATGCCTGATATGCAGTCAAATACTATGATTAATTTTGAGTCCTGTTAAATTATTAAAAAAGCTGTAAGAGACCTCAGAATTCCTCCCTGTGTCTATTATTCCTTATTATGGGGAAATAGCACCACTGTGACATTTCTGCTGGGCTTTTCTGTGCAAGGAACTCATTTGACAAAGCTCATTTTCTGCCACATACATCAGATTAATCC
>NC_086249.1:103543912-103573912 GCF_021018805.1 Prinia subflava | reverse complement strand
AAACCACTGGTCCTTTAAAGTAAATGTTTGCTTTTCTTTCTTGCCTTAAAAAACAGTCAACATGTTTTTGAAGGGGAGCCCTTCAGTGGTTTAATACACGCTGCTGCCAGAAAACAACTCACTGAAAAATTCAGTGGTGTGTCAGGAAAGTTTCCTGTAATTGTTGCTCTTTTCTGAGCCGGGGGTTGCTTTCACTGGTGCAGAAGGATCAAACCTTCCTGGATCAAAGGAGACCTTCCCACAGAAATTCAGAGGAAAAGCAGTAAAACAGCAGTAGCACAATTAAAGCTTGGCTGGTTAGGAGCTCGCAGAGGATGCGTGATTCACTCGAGGATGAGGAGCTATGTGCCCTCTCTCCTCTCTGTTGTTTTCTAGGAAATGGAACCTTTTTTTTCACAGCCTTCACCAGGGACTGCTCCTTTCCTTGCCAGGGAAAAGCTGTCCCCTTGCTTCAATGCTGGGAATGTGTCCAGAGCCCCAGCACAGCTGTGGCCCTGAGCCTGGCAGCCGGGGCTGGGAGAAGTCCTGAGCTGCCAGGAGTGCACTTTGCACTGGCAAATATTAACCAGGAAAGCCAAGAAGGCAAAACCAGGTGTCCAGTGTTCCCAGTGTGAGCAATCCCACTTCTCCCAGATTTTTGCGCAGGTTTATATCAATGGTCAACCCTTTTAAGTACTTTTTTTTTCCAAGGGTGGCATTCCAGGATGCCAGTGCTTGTGTATTTTGTGTTACAAATCTGTTAAAATGCACTCCAAAATGCCTTGGCACTTCTTTCCACTCTCAAGAAGTATTTCCGAGTGTGTAATAAATGGTTTCCTGTTTGCTTTCCTGTCAGCTTTGTGTGGCAGCCCCACAGCAGCTCTTTCAAAAAGAAATGTGAAAATAACTGTCAGAGTTAGTTTTTCTTACTTTTTTGGTGGGTTTTATTTTGATATATATATATATAGACAGAGAGATAGATATAAATTATGTAAATTATATAAATTACATAAATTGTATAAAGTGTATGTATATAATTTATATATTTATATATTTATATATTTATATATTTATATATAAATATATGTATATATTTATATATTTATATATTTATATATTTATATATTTATATATTGGTTTTACTTTTTTAAATTTCTATCACACTAAAGGGACTCCATGTGACTTGACAACATCTAAACCAGGGTATTTTAAATTCACTTGCTGTTTGACCTCTTCCTGAGTAGCTTAGGCTGTACATCATCCTGTGTCTTATGATTATGCCATAAACATGTCACAGTTCAGTTGTATTAATCCTGCTGCCTAAGCTGGCAGCAAAAGGAGTTAATGTAAATAGCTGCCACTGCTACTTGCTTTTTTTCCCCCCCCCCACAGTTAATCATAGTTTCTAAGGAGTTCATGACAAAAGATTTACCCTTTTAAAAGTTCATACCTCATTTACCGTATCTGAACTTTGCTGAAATCTCTTAATTTTAGGGTTGAACTTTTAGGATTAAGGGAGCTGTTTGCTGTGGGTGTTTTTTTGTGCAGATTTGCAGGGCAGCAAGACTGAAACTTCAGGTTTCTTTGGGGGGTTTTTGTGGGGTTTTTTTTAGGGGTTTTCAGCAGTGAAGGGATGAAGGTGTGGCATTTGTACTTTTGAGCCAGTACAGACATGTAATAAGGCCTAATTTGTTCCTGTTGTTCTTATTTTAGCTATTTCAGCTATTAAAACAAGCTTCTGTGTTTAAACTGGAGTTGCACCCATGCTAGCAGAGACCTTAATTCAGGGCTTGGAAGCTGCATCAGGGTGTTTAACACTTTCCTACTGAATATTAAAGTGCTTTTTCCCCTCTCTGAGGGGCCAGACTTCACTTCTTTGCAGCAGTGGGACCATTTGCACCAGCTGTGGTGACACAGTAATTTCCTGACCGGTGCAGATAACCCCACTCCTGTGTCTAGGCTGATGCTATCTTGCTTTCTTTTGCTCTGATTTCCCTGGAATTGAAGCTGTCAGCTGGAGAGAGCTGCTGACAAGTGTGACATGCAGTTCTGGGAAGGCAGCTGCCAAAAAGGAGCAGCTTTGTTCTGGCTAGGAGACAGTGGGATCTGCATTACAGGAACTACAGCCTACAACTTCTCTCCTTTTTATTTTTTCTCCCCTCTCCAGTACAATGCTGATAAAGCCATAGTAGACAGTGGAACCACTCTCCTTCGACTGCCAGAGAAAGTCTTCAGTGCTGTGGTGCAGGCAATAGCTCGCACGTCCCTGGTAAGAAACGCCACAAAACCTGCTCAAAAATGTGAAATTCCTGTTTTAAGGTTCACAGGGTCTTTGAAGGGAGTGTCATCTCTGGTGCCTTGCAAGTCGTGGGTTTCTCACCTGGGGGGAGCAGAACCTTCCCTGGTCTAGCCCTGTTAATAAGGGAGAAATGACTGATGGCCTTCGATGGAAAGGAAGAGGTGAAAAAGAAAAAGGGGGGGAGGGAAAAGGGTGCAGACAAGAAGTGTGTGTATGAAAATGCATCAGAAATAGGGCAGAGATGGAGTGTTTTATTCCAAGCATTTCAGAAACACGGACATAATCCCTGTTGCTCTGATTCAAAACATTAAGAGTGCAAAAAACAGTCTTTTCATTCAAAACAGAATGTTTATAAAGTAGGAGAACCTGCTGCTGCAAGCAGTTCCTTTCCAAGTATAATTCTTAGTGCTGTCTAGAATAAATGCCATTCATTAGGATTATTCATATCAATAAAGCTGCTTTTGACCTTCATTATTGAATTATTTATGTTCAAAAGCATCTTTCTTTGGAAACAGAGTGGGCTTTAGAAGTAGGGCATGGGGATGGTGGAGTTCTCTGTGTGCAGAGTGGCTGAAGCAGCATTTTCTGGTTAATAAAAACTATTCATAAATTTTTGTTCAATACAAGGAACAGCACCAAGAAGGTTAAAGAGGAAGAATAAACACCAGCTATTTCAGTGTGAACAAACTCAGTATTTTTGTCATAGACTCACAATCAGACAGTGGTTGTTGATGCAAATCACAGGAAACACAGTAAGCAGCTGCCCCAAAGACAGAGTGCTTGCCTGTGTGCTGACAATTCCAGATTGAGATCCTTTTTCCTCCTTGACTGAGAGCAGAGATTTGGCATGAAGTATTCTCCACTGCCTGCAGATGTCCAGTATCTGAAATAAATGTACCAGTTACGGGTTCTTCTCTTTGCACAACCCTTCAGTGTTGGCTGGAATAATTCCAGTCCGTGTGGGGGAGAGCTGAAAGGAGCCACCCCAGGAGTTCCTGTAACCTCACCCTGGGGATGAGGAATCCTCCTGGGGAGTGGGTCACAGTGGTCCACACTCCCCTCTGATGTTGGTCAGGACATTTGAACTGGGGCCTTCCAGCTGACAAGGAAAGAATGGACAGATCAGTAAGGTATTAGAGGGGTACCACTCATTCTATGTTTAATGTTTTTGGTTTTTTTCTTTCTATTCCTATTAAAAATGCATCAAGTAGCTATTTTTCAGAGTTCTCCTTAATCTCAAGGACCTTCCTGCTGTACCCCTTTCCCTCCACACACCCTAGAATTTACTTTGATAGCTCTAAACAAAGGAGACAGTAAATAAGAAAAAAATCTCTACTAAATAAGAAAGTAGTTACAGGGTGCAAGGATGAGATTCTAGCTGTGTAGGAGCAATGTCAGGAAAATGGGTATTTTCAGCAATTGTGCTGCGGCTCTGTGCTTCTGGCAGGAGATGTACTACTGAAAAAAAAATCATCTGCTGTGGTCAGACACACTTTTCTGACCACAGGTGAGCCAGGTTAACAAGTTTCTGCTCCTCATGGCTTGTTACGAGCACCTCAGCCAGATGTCATTTCCCAGATATGCTGGGATAACTGTGTGTGACACATTTCTTTATTCAGCTCAGCTAAAAAACAAGGCTGTGAGCTCCATGGCTCTTTAGTGGTGCAGATGGTTTTGTAAACTTAAATTATGTGGACTGAAGTCTTTCAGGGAGCAGCTGTTATGATGCAGTTTGGTGTTGAAGGGTGGTGATTTTGGCAGATGGGCAGAGATGAGCCAGGGAGGGGGGCAGCAGCTACACCTCACGGAGCTGAAGTCAGGACAGCAGTAATTCAATGTTAAGTTTAAAAGTTGAACAAAGGAAGGCTCACATAATCCTAAAATCTTTATTTTAATAGCCTTTTGGGTATCATGCTCTTAAATCTCCCACATGAATTACAGAAGGAGGGAAAAGAAATGCAATGCATTAAGGAGTCTTTCTGAGAAATTAAGGCAGGCACTTAGAGCACTTTATAGGCTTGGCCTGACCTGTCTGGGTGGTACCTTGCTATTTTCCTCAGATCTGCTTTTCAAGACAAAATGAGAAGAGAGGAGAACTGTATTTCTCAGCAGGTTTGGCCTGGGACTCAGCTGTGAGGGAAGAGTGTTCTGCCCTGTGCCAAGGGATGCACCTGAGATGAACTGAGGGTTCAGGGTGAAAGGCCTGTTTGTGGTGGTAAATCTCCTTGTTCACATGGGTCTGTGCTTGTTGAGGCCCAGGAACAGAGCAGAGCACGTGGAAATGTGCAGGAATCTCTGTGCAGCCCTGACAAACACTTCCTTGGACGGTGTTTGGCTTGGGGCGAGTGCCTGTCACCTGTAAAATGCCAAATTCTAATGAATGAGCTGATGCTTAGGGAATCATCGATATCACAGATAAACACAGATGAGGGGAGTGCAGAGGCTGGATTCCATCTTTTTCCTCCTCACAGAGGGGAGGCTTTGGCTGTGCAGCCTCAGACCAAGCTCCTCCCTTGACTGCTGCTTCGTGGGGGAACAAGAACCAGGCAAAGTAATGCAGTAACACAAGGAAGGGTTTTGCTCAGGTCTGGCAGCAGGTCAGCTTCAGGGAGCAGGAACATTGGGCAAGATGTTTGTCTTAGCCAAACAAGCTCTGTAGGGGGTTGCTTTGTGTTTTGTTGGTTCCATGGATATATTACGTAGTACTGTGAATCAGTTCCATTTCAAAAGCATGTCAGGTTATACTGGCAGGGAGTGACAGGGCAGAAAAAGAGACAGAGGGATGTATTTCTTTGCATTACAGCAACTCTTGATTCCCTTAGATGCCAGGAGATTTTTGGCTTAGCCCTTGGCTTCAAAACTCTGAGTGAGAAGCTGTAGGAGCATGAAGAAGGGAGATGACCTCATTCTCTCAGTATATATTCATGTGGTTTGTATTTTGGTTTGTGTTTTTTATAAAATGTAAAATGCTGCTTCAAAACATTGGTGTTTGGTCAGAAAGGAGGGTGGGAGGCAATAAAACCCTGTTGTGGAAGTGATTGCTCAGGGAGGCCACTGTGTGCTCAGTTGTCTTGGTTTGGAGAGACAGGTGTCTGCCAGGGAAAGCTGGAGCTTCTCTTGGAATGGAGAATGTAAACCCACTCTCTCCAAATTATTACAATTTTGAAATAAAGGGCTTTCAGGCAAAGATTTGGGAATAGGAATAACAGTTCTTTACTGGGAATATTAAAAATACAAATGTAGTAAAACAAACAAACAAACAAATCCTAGAAACCTTGACAGAGTCAGAGCACAGCCTGACACCCTGTTGGTCAGGGTGCTACAGCAGCCCAGTCAAGCCCTCCTGCAGTGACAGATGTTCTGTGGGAGCAGAGATGATCCTGGAGCAGGGGCAGTTTCCTCTGAAGATGCAGTGGTGATGAGGTGGGTCTGGTGTTCCTCTGGGAATGCAGTGCACACAGGCTGTGCTGGTGTTACAAATCCCAGGGTTTATCCAGGTGGGAATGCAGTGCACACAGGCTGTGCTGGGCTCTGAATGCCAGGGTTTATCCAGGTGGGAATGCAGTGCACACAGGCTGTGCTGGGCTCTGAATGCCAGGGTTTATCCAGGTGGGAATGCAGTGCACACAGGCTGTGCTGGGCTCTGAATGCCAGGGTTTATCCAGGTGGGAATGCAGTGCACACAGGCTGTGCTGGGCTCTGAATCCCAGGGTTTATCCAGGTGGGAATGCTGGGCTCCTCCCCTGGGTGCAGCATCTCCCATGGATGATGGAATTGGATCAGCCCTGCAGGGAGCCTCGATGGCCCCTGGACAGCAGAGATCCCCTGGAGGGAGGATGGGTCCTGGAAGGGATAAAGAACCCTGCCCCAGCTGGGTTGAACAGCTGGCCATTAACAGAAGACACCCACCCCCATTCCCCTGGAGTTATGAGGAATGGGTTATACAAGAGACAAAGAAAACATCTCCCCAACCAGTTTCAACAGATGGAAAAATACATTAAACATTTTTTTGGTCACATAACCCACAACATCAGTGCTGTAGAGGAAATAATGAGACAAAAATGGGGAGGGAAGGGAGACTTAAACTTGCATTTGCCTCTTCCCCCTTCTCCAGGTCACGGTGGGTTATGACACTCCTCAGTTTGGGTGTTGGGGTTTGCATTTTTGCTTTGGTCCTTAAAGAAGCAGCTCAGATTTGTGTTTTTGAATTTCTGCATGGAAATGAAGGAAGTATTGAATAGTGGTAGTGATCATTCACAAAAATCTGTCCAAATGGCTGTGAACTCTTAACTATAATTTTGTTTTGTTGGTTCGTTTTACAGATACAAGAATTCTCTTCTGGTTTCTGGACTGGTTCACAGCTTGCATGCTGGGACAGAGCTGAAAAACCCTGGTCCTTATTTCCCAAACTCTCCATTTACCTGAGAGATGAAAACTCCAGTAGGTCGTTTCGGATCTCTATCCTACCACAGGTCTCAACCTTCTTTGTTTATTCATCTCTGCATTTATTTTTACTGTTATAAATCACATGCTCTTAAAAAATAGGAGCTATTTTTAGCAGTAATAGGGACTGGCTTATTGCATGCAAGGGAAACCTTTTCTAATCAAATTTTAAAAATCAGTTTTTAAATAAGGAGAATAACAAACTTATCAAAACTAAAAGCAAAAAAGAAAGGGACAAAGCACAGTTTCCCTCTCTCAGTGCAGTCCATCTAGTTGGGAATTTTTTTTTCAATTTCTTAGGAAAAAGGGCAAGTTTTTGTTTTGTTTTCATGACCTTTGGCCACAGCAGATGTCAATACAGAATGTCTCTGCTCGTTTTGATCTTCTCGTTTTGGGAAGGGAATTGATTTGTTTCTCGTGGCATTTTGAGTTGCAGCACTTCTTCTGAATATGAAAATCTTGGCAATGACCCTTTGTGAGCTCTTCACCAGTTTCTGTAACTCGCCTGGTTTATCTTTTATTAATATTCCATCCACTCCATTATATTTAGAATATAATGTGCCACTTTTCTTTTTCTTCTCTGGCTTCTCCTCCCAGTATAAGTTGCAGTACAGGCTGCTATCCTCTAACATTGCTAATACATTCTTTTACCTCGAGGGACAGGCAGGAGCAAAGGAAAGAATGAACCTATTAAGTACATTTTAACTTGAAATATAGTAAAGCCTTATGATAAGATTTTTCTGTATTGATCATGTAGCTTGGCAATCATTCATCTTCCCTGAGGAGACAGGGGGTGAAATGTGACTTGAATTTATAAAATCTAGAACCTTGAAGCTGACATGAATGCTCTCTGAATCAACTCCATCCTAATAATTCTTTTAATAATTAAATTATTCTCTAATTTGAGTTCATCTCCCAGGTTCTTCCTCAGCCATCCTTCCCTTATGGAAAATGTGATAAAAAGTCAGAATCTTGAGAATTTGCTGTTGTCCTGCACGTAGTGATGAGTGTGTTCAAATTTATTTTAGAATTCACGAGCTTTACATCTTACCTGCCTGTTAGCTTTGACCAGTTTTAAATCATGTACAAAAATCTGCTTGCCCCATCCATTCTCTATTTCCAGTGGAATTTGCATGCCTGAAGTGTAAAAATGAAAAAGTCTGAACTTCTGCCTGCTGTGAGGTGTTGCTTTTTCACACTCTGGGGTCCATTTTTCTTCTTTTTTTAAATTTATTTATTTTTTAATTTATTTTCTTTTTAACAGCTTTATATTCAACCCATCCTTGTGATAGGAGATAATTTGCAGTGCTACCGATTCGGCATCTCCTCCTCCACGAACGCTCTGGTCATTGGTGCTACAGTCATGGAAGGGTTTTATGTCATCTTTGACAGAGCCCAGAGGAGAGTGGGCTTTGCTGTGAGTCCCTGTGCAGGTAAGAGAAAAATTTCTCAGATTTGGGAAGAGAGGGAACTCAGAGAAACACCTTTGCCACTTACCTGTTGGCAGAAAGCGTGGTTACTCCTGCAGCGTGAAGGATTTGTTTTAAAGAAATTCCAAGCCATTCACATTTCAAAGAAGAAAAAAAAGTAAAAAAGGAAACCAAAACTGTATTGCAACCTTTTTTGGCATGAAGTGAATCAACCTCAGCTCTGGGTGTCTGTGCTGGGTTCTTCCCTCTCACAGAGATGATCTTTCTGGGACATCTGTCTGTGTGTGCAGTTTCCCCAACAGTTACGTCACACCAGTCCCTGTTTTTAGTGCAGCTTCATTTTGGGCTGGTTCCTGCTCTGAGTTGTGCATAAATGGATTCTTCAACCAGCTCTTGCAGTTTGCAGTGGAGTGCCTTACTCACACTTTTCTCTTAATGCAAATTGAGCCTGTTCAGCCCCTCAGAAATTCACAGAGAGCTGAGGTGAAAATGGAACTCACATTAAGACTCGTGGTGTTTGTGCTAATTCTAAACAATTACTTTTCTCATTGTAAGCAGAAAGCCATTACTTTATTAACTAGCTGCTGAGGAGATGTGAAAAAGCTCATAATTTTTGGCTGATTTTACTGTGCTGGTTAGCTTTCATAATTTCTCTTTTCTCACCAAGGGTAGCTAAAACCCAAAAGTTTTGGGTTTCCTCTCCTTGTTGTTCAGACATTGCTTTGACATCACAAGAACCTCCACACGGGAGAGGAGGGGAAGGATGTGCACCCATATTCAGGTCTCTGTCCCAAACAGGAGTGGTCTATGCCCTGAAAAACATTGTCTCACCTGAGGTTTGCGTGAGAAAAGGACTGGAACTGGCAGTAATGCTTCTTTAAGGTCTTAGAGAAGGTAAAGGTAGTTGGGACTGGAGTGCTTAATGCAGTGATAGAGGGGAAAAACAAAAAGAGATGCTGGCTGGCTGAGCAGTAGCTCTAGGGCAGTTTTAAAGCTTTTTTTTTTTTTAATCTCTCCATTGTTAACAAGCTCAGACTTGTCAGCTTTGAGCTCACTCCCAGAGAAAATCTGGGTATTGAGATGAGTTGCTTTATGGACACCTCTGTGAGGTGCCATACAGTGATGAAAGACACGTTTTGAATGCATCTGGCAGGAGAGTGACAGGACAAACACTGCTGGCCAGGCTTTCCTGCCTTTCCTTCTTCCTGGTGCCTCCTGACTGCACCTGGAGCAAGTGTGGAGCTGCCTCCTGTCCCTGTCCTGCTGCAGGCATTAGTGGAGGGAGGAAGGGGCATCTGACAGAGCACGTGTGGTCAGCAGGGGACACGAGGCAGCTGCTGTGCTTTGCCAGCCCTTCTTTGTTGAGAGAAATAATCAGGGAACCATAAAAACACCTTGGTGTTCAGATTGCTGCCTGCAAGCATAGTTTGAACTACACTTCACGTAGTTCTGCCAGAGAGGAAGAACTGAGCCTGCTGAATAGAGCTGCCATTGAAATTTCCATGAGCCTGGTGCCCCAGGACGTTTCCTCCTTGTCTCCTTGCCCACGTTTCCTACAAATGCCTAACCCAGCATCACGGCACTTAGAGGAGCCATTGCTGAGGGGCTGGGGCAGGATGCACGGGGCCATCACATTCCACTCACACGGGGCAGGTGGAATTTCAGTGCAAATCCATAGCTGGGCTGTGCCAGCTCTGCTGAGCTTTGTAACAGGATTTCTTAGAAAACATGACATATTATGGAATGAAGTTTGAGCTGTCCCAAACTGGGCCTCAGTTTTGGGCCTATGTAGAAGTAGATAAGCCTGTGGCGCAGTTAGAATTTAGGTTAAGGTGTGTGTATGGGTTAGATAGGATAATTAGAGTAGAATTATGGTAGCTACCTTAAACTTCCTGAAGGGAGGTTGTAGACAGGTGGGGGTCGGTCTCTTCCACCGGGCAGCAATGACAGAACAAAGGGACACAGTCTCAAGCTACGTCAGGGAAGGTACAGGTTAGATATTAGGAAAAAATTTTTCACTGAAAGAGTAATAAAGCACTGGAATTGTCTTCCCAGGGAGGTGGTGGAGTCACCAGCTCTGGATGTGTTTAAAAAAAGACTGGACATGACACTTAGTGCTATAGTCAAGGTGTTAAGGCATAGGTTGGACTTGATGATCTTAGAGGTCTCTTCCAACCTCATTATTCTGTGATTCTGTGATTCTGTGATTCTGTGATTCTGTGAACTGAGATTGTTTACATTCCTTTTCACACTGAATGCCAGTTAGAAAACACCTGCAACTGTAAACTATTTGAAACTGTATATAACCGGCCATTTAGGGAATAAAGGGGAGAACGTATGATTTCACCATATTGGTCGTGTTCTGCATTGCTCTGTCCAGCTTCCATATAGTTAATAGAGACCCTGGCTTCAGAGCTTCACTTCTCCACAGCTTGTGGTGTTTATATTTAACAGCACTTTGATTAGAGAGCCACAGCTGCTGCTGGTGAGCGTCGGTGCAGGGTGAGAGATGGAGCTGCCTAACTGGCTTCCCAGCCATGCCCTCCACGGCAACTGTTTTTGAGGTTTTTATCTTCTTTTTTGTTGTTAAAGCCAGGATTAAGTGCTTGAGAGATGCAGTTCGTATTTAGACTCAAATGTTTATTAATTCTTGTCTGTGTTACATTCTCACAAGTTGTGAGTTCTAGCTAACAAAGTGAAAAATGGCTGTCCCTTTATCGCTTTACAATATCTTTTAAGCACAAACTGTCCAATTATGAAATGACACTTCAATTATTTTTACTTTTAACCCAAAAACCAACTACCTGAGGTCTGCAATGTGAATTTTTCTACCCAATTACAAAATACCACACAGACCCATGAAGAAAAAAGTGAAAAAGAAGGACTGGCCTACACCCTAAAACCTCCATCTTGCTTTATATATATTACTATATTCTAAAGCCTTAAACTCTTAAGTTTTCCACACTGTGATATTACACACTTCTATTCAAACTACACACCCATAATCCCAGTGCTGTCACTCAATTATGGAAGCCTTTTACAAGGCCTCAGGTCAAATGCAGTGTTTTCTTGAGGGTTGGTGCCTGTCAGCAAAGAAAGCCTCAAATTCTCAGCTACCAGGATTACAAGACTATTTTAATGGCATTTATTTGGAGCCTTTTAGTCAGCTTGTGGGCATAAATTAAACTGAATTACTGGTGGCTCGAAGTTTCAGAAACAGAGGAATGCCAAAGACTGTTTGGTGTGGCTTTGCAATGACATTTGCTTCCTTGGTGTGAACATTAAATTAAATCCGTGGTTTTTTAGAGCTGTATGTGATGAATACAAAAATTATGAGAACAGGACTAAAAACCTTTATTTCATTGAACTTTCAGGTTACTTTTCAGACTTGGCTAGAGATGAGAACTGGCTTATCCCACGTTATTCCATTTTCATTCTCCAGGATGTACTAAGAATGAAGAAAGGTAGATGGCTGCAGGAAGCTATTCCACTGTAGCAGGAAATTTGCCTTTTCCTCATTACATGAAACCCTTTAAGACTCACCCAAACAAATAATTTTGAGTTGCCTGTTGATAACCTAGTGTTTGCAGGAGGACTAGGACAAGTTTTTGGATCAGGTCCCTTCTTGAGACAGGATGTCCAGATCAACAAGTTGGTTTTAGTGAAGCAACTGTGAAATGTCCAAGGCCAGGTTGGATGGGGCTTTGAACAGCCTGGTCTAATGGAAAGTTCCCTGCCCATCCAGGGGGTTTAAACTAGATAACTTTTAGCTTCCCTTTCCAAACAAAGAAAAAAAATAAGGGAAAAAAAATAGCCCTGTGGGAAAAGAACTGGGATTTTGGTAGTCCCTAAGCTGAATGCAAGCCAAGGAAAGTGAAAATGAAATGACATAACAAAGAGCAACATCTGCTAGGGACATTCAGGAATGTTGGACACGAGGAGTTTTTTCTTCAACAGGAGGGTGGTACAGCACTGAAACAGGGTCCCCATCCTCAGGGTTTTACAAGGCCTGGCTGGATAAATCTGCAGCAGAACTGATCTATTGATCCTGACAGTCCTGCTCTGAGTAGGGTCCTGGTCTAGGTGACTTCCAGGGGCCCCTTTCAAGTTCTACTTTACAATTCTAATTTGATTTAATTCCAGGTTTACTGCTTTTGTAACCACCCAAGTGGGTGAGCTGGCGTGTGTTCAGTTCTACACAAATGTTAGGAAATAGCATTTTTCCAGAGGCACCTTCTTTATCTTGTAATCATCAACAATGAAGGAAATTTCATTTATTCTAGGTTATCAAAGTACTTAGGTACTTTGGATACTTTGGTACTACTACAAAGTAGTTAGGTACCACCAGATATTCTAAAATAATACATCAAAATACTCTAATTCAGTTAATGTGTAATATGCTGAGTGTGTGTGACTGTTAGTTTATGTTGAGGGCTTCTTTGAACAATTTAGGCAAATTTCCTCTCAATTTCTCTGGGGGTGGAAGAGTGTGAGGGAAAACTTTTTTCCCTTTTGGAGGGAAGAAGGCAGAGGCTGTGCTGCTATCAAGCATTCTCAAAATGCAATTTAAAATGTCAGCCACTATGGCAACAGTTTTGTGTTCTTCTTTAATAGGAGTAATTATTGTGCTCGAGCCAAATAATGAATAATTAGAGACTGTTTATTTTCAAAGCTATTTCCAAGGTGGAAAATTGTACTGCTTTTTCTTTTCCCCCCCCACTTCTTCAAAACACAACTAAGTAATGACACTTAGGCCTTGCATTTCAAATTGGTGTTAAATGTGGCTGAGTTTGGTGTTGCTGCAGAACTTCATAGAGACAAGCCAACATTGTAAGGGGGTGAGATGTCCAGAAGAAATAATTGCACAGAAGACAAAGTGCAATCCTGGGGCTCTGGACAAACATGATTTTTTGCCACAGACCTTCTAGGCAGAATTTTACCATCTAATGAGTTTGGGGAGTGGGTGTTTGGTTATTCACCAGTGCCAGGGTCCTCGTGGGTGCAGCCTCAGGTGCCCCCAGTTTGCTCTCACAGCTTATTCCTGCTAAAGGAGTCTTCCCACACTTAGGGGTGGAAAAAGGGTTGGTTCAGATGAGTGATTGCACAGAAAATTCCTTGTTTGGGCATTTTGTTTGTTGTGAAGGTTGATTTCCCATCTGATCTGTTGCTGCCTCCCATTCCCTCCACCAACACGAACAGGGTTGTGAGGGACAGGAGTGAGGGTGCAGGATTGTCCCTTTCAACACCAGCCCACAATTAAGTTGAATTAAGTCTAACAAAACCTAAACCTTAAAATAATACGAGGTCTTACGAGGCCAGAGACTGAATGACAACCAAAATCTGTGCAGATAAAGCAACCAACCTATTCTGCATTTTTTTAAGAGCCTTGAAGTCCACCTTGGCAAAATCCAAGCTCCCTTCTTCCTTCCAACGGGGTAGTTTATGGTAATCTCTTTAAAAGTGGTTTCAGCAGTTGTGACTAAGATACGTGAAAATAAGAGATACAGTTTTTAGTGGGTGAGATCATTTCCAATCGGGCAAGAGTGTGCCTGTATGAAAAATGTGCGAGAAATCAAGCAGGACAGTTAAAAGTGAGGCCTTCATGAAAAAATACTCAGATGTGTCATGGAAGTGGTTGACTAGAAAAGGGAATTACAGCTGCTTCTTGCCTTAAATTTTTCATCATTTTCTGAGTTGCTGGGTTAGTTCTTCTGGCCCACCACCATTGTTCCTTCATGTCCCTGTTCCTCACTCCTGACACTGAACTTCCTCTCATCCACTCCCTTTTCATGGACAGCTGTCACCCACCTCTCCTGCCTCACCTCCCCTTCCTTCTGTATTTTCATCCACAAGAGTGTCTGTGCTGCTTTCCACACTGCACCTTGTGTTTAGGACAGGGTCCTTTAAGGTATCTGTGAAGCTGATGGACCTTCCTGCTGCTCCCTAAGACAGCAAACATAGGAGATCAAAGAAACACCTGAGGTGCTTTTCCAAATGTTGGAAATGCCAGAAACAAGCAAAAAGCTGCCCAGGGCCCTGCCCTACACCAGGGTGGACGTTGTAGGATATTTAAATGCATATTTTTGAAAGATTAGTGTGGAGGCACTGAGTGATCCAGTGGTTTGGGCTTTGACTGATTGTAGTGGCTGTTCTCTCCTAGACAGCCTGTGGAGATGTGGGAGTGTGAGGGTTTTATCTACTTTTCTTCTTGTTAAGGCCAGGATTAAAGCACAGGAGATGCAGTTTTTAGTGTTTGGACTCACTGTTTATTAATTCTTATCTATATCACAGCCTCACGAGCCATGAGCTCTAACAATGTAGAAAATGGAGGTGTCTCTAACTCTTTCCAAGGTCTTTTAAGCACTAATTATCCAATAAGGAGATGACACTAATATTATTTATACTTTTGACCCAATAACTGACCACCCATGGCCCACAATGTAGACCTTTTCACCCAATTAGAAAAAAACACTCAAACCCATGAAGAAGAAAGGGAAAGAAGAATTTCGCCTACACCCTAAATCCTCTGTATTGCTCTCTACATATTATTATATACTAAAACCTTAAACTCAAAGTTTTACACCCTGTGATATTACACACTTCTTTTCGAACTCCACACCCATAATCCCAGTGCCATCCCTCAATTTTGGAAGCCTGTTGCATGGCCTCAGGTCAAATGTAGTGCTTGCTTGAGGGTCAGTGCCTGTCAGCACAGAAAGCCTGAAATCCTCAGCTTCCAGAATTCCAACGTGGGAGAGTCACGGCTTCCTTGTGCTTCATATGCTTTTATAAACACGGGATTCTTGCATTTTTATTTGAGACATGGTAAAACACGAGTGTGCTGAGATGAGTGATGACAGAGAGGGATGCACAAGTCCTGCAGTGCACTAAATAGTTTGTTCATTTTTGTTATTATATTGCACTGGGTAGTTTGTTGTATTTGCACACAAAATAGTTTTATTTTGCACATGGTATATTCCATACCTCCCTCTGGGTTTTGTATCCCCTATTCAATTCCTTCCCCTCCCTGGGTCGTTTTCCATTGGTTGTAGTTCCTCTCCTCCTCCCAACCCCCTTTTTCCCCCCGGGTTTAAAACCCCCATGGCACGTGGGTTTGGTCTCTTTCTTTTCCTCCTGGAGTTTGGGTTCTGCAATAAAGCTGTGGGACCGTGGTCCCGAGGAAGAGAAGGAGCGCCTCTGTCTTTTGCCTTTGGTCCATTATTGGGGTAACACACCGAGGTCTGGAGCTAGCCAGGATCAGACCCCGTGAGCCAGGGACCTCGACACACCAGTGCTTTTTAAATGGTGTCTGAAGGCCTGACCCTTCTCTCTCTGTGCCTCCCCAGAAGTCGACGGCGCTCCCGTCTCCGAGATCGAGGGCCCTTTCACCACGGCGGACGTGGCCAGCAACTGCGTGTCCAGCGTTTCCTTCCACGAGCCCGCGCTCTGGATCGCCTCCTACGCCCTGATGAGCCTGTGTGGGATCATCCTGCTGGTGCTGGTGGTGCTGCTGCTCATCCCGCCCCGCTGCCAGCACCGCTACACCGACAACGACGTGGTCAACGACGAGTCCTCCCTCGTGCGCCACCGGTGGAAGTGAGAGCCTGGATCCCAAAAAAACGGACTTGGAAAGCAGGGCTGAGGACAAAGAGCTCTGCCAAGGGGAAGGAGACAACGCCTCCTTGGTCCTTTTACCTTCCTACAAACGCTGTTGAGAATCCCACCAAATATCCTGCATCGTGACTTTTATAGCTTTATTTTCTAACACCGGTTCTGAACCAAAGCACTGTTAACCACCTCTGAAGTGCTACGGTACTGGGTTTGCTACTGCAGTACAATGAGACTTTATGCTCTCTACAGTACCTTCTTAAAAAAAAAAACCAACTAAAAAAGTTAAAAAAAAAAAAGATAAAAACCACACCATGATGTTCTTCCACTGTCTGAACAAAATTGTCCATCTCTCTTTCAAAAAGAAAAAGGAGCTGTCAGTATTTTCTAACTAATCGAGCCCTGACTGTAGAAAAAGAGAAAAAAATTAATAATCTTTCTTATTAATTGCATTAAATGAATACTGCTTTCTGTTTACATCAGTTTATTTTGAAACTGTGCTTATAGTGTGGGGGAGGGAGAAAAGTCAGACTTAAGCAGCAGAAAAAAAGGAAGGGAGGTGAAGAAGAAATGTTGGTTTGTGGTTTCTTTCCCTCAAGATCACTGCTGCCACTTGAGAGGGTCGCCCTCCCTGAGAGCTGTAACAAAATAGTCCAAGGTGGTGAAAACTGGGAAACAAACTTGTTCAGCCTTAGAGTAAAACAAGACTACCTCTCTTAATTTACAAGGATGCTACCACTGGTGAGTGTGTGGATTAGAACTGGCCTTGAAGCACAAAGATGCTCCATACAACCAAATGGAACTACTCAGCTTTGAATTTCTTGGGATTTTATAAAAATTAATACTTCATGGCTTTCCACTTTGGTGCAAAAAAAAAAAAGAAAAAAGAAAAAAAGAAAATGAAACCTTTCAGTTTCCCCCCTCGTGTGGGGTTTTGTTGTTTTTTTTCTGAGTTTGATATTTAAAAAAGGCTGATCTACATATGTATGGACAGACAAGAAAGCAAGGTCTCTGTTCTGCTGATTTCTAGACAGCGTGTAACAGAAAACAAAATAAGAAAGACAACTTTTTTTGTTGTTTTAATTTGGCTGAGCTCAACAACCTAGAAATTCAAAGGAGAAGTACCTGTCTTTCTGGACAGGCTGTGAAGTGAAAATCTTTATGCTGGCTTGTTTTTCAGCTCAAGCAGCAGTTGGAGGTGTTCAGTTTGGCATCAATCAAATGAAAAGTGTGTGTTTCTCCCACCTGGCTGCAAACAAACAGGTGGTGGGACTGGAAACAATAGTGGGAGAGAGCAGGGGAGGATGTGTTTGACCAGGCTTCCATTCTGCCAGTGCAGGTCGTCATGCTGAGGTCAGGACGAGGTGTTCTCTTTGCAGATAGGGCAATTTTCCTTTTCTCTAGTTTCAGGCTTCTCTGCAACACTGGCCTAAGTGTATGGATTGGGAAGATAAACAGTGCAAGGCTGAGGATTTTTTTAATACATAAAAAAGGAAAAAATATTCCTTTGCATTTTGATAGCAGAGCAGTTTGCTATCTGTATGGGAAATGAGCAAGAAAAATAAAAAAGCTTAGCTCTGAATTTCCCAATCCTTTGCCTAGACAATTTTCTGCCCAAAATCCTTTCATATAGCTCTGTGATTCACACTGCCTCTGCATCTGACTCTGCATGGAATAAGGCAAGATTTTTTTAAAAATTATTTTTCAGGAATGGTGCATTTACACAGGTGCACGTCATGTGTGTGAAAATAAAACACTGTGGGGTTTTTTTTTAACTAACTTATTATGTCTTTCACGTCATAACTGGAAGTGCCTGTGGTTTTCTTTTCAATTCTTGCACTTTCAGATTGCTTGGCTCAGTAGAGTAAAATAATTGATGCTGTGATCCAACATCTGAAAATGATTTCTTGTGAAATTTGGAGCTGGAAACAGGAAGGAATTTTGAGTTTGTCTCCTTCTTCCTCTGCCTCTTAGTTTTCAAGAGGAGAAAATTTGGGAATTACATGAAATAAGCCATAGAGCTTAGCTGTTTTCTCAGTGTTCTATTTTCCATATCTCTTTCTTAATATCTTTTAATTAAGATTTCCATGTCGTCCTTCTGGGTTGAGTTTTACAAATAACCCCTCCTGGGTTTGGCATAACAAGTAACTTAAGGGTTGTATTCCTTCTTTTTCTACCATATGGCAACAGAAGTTATGTTTCTGTTACTTGTTTCAAACAAGTGGATTTTGGATGGACAGTGTTAAACAATAAACCCTCTTCCAACTGAGAAAGTGAAAACAACTTGTATGGTCTTAAAAAGTTTCATCACTGCTCCCCCTCACCTCAGAACTTCCTATTTCCTCACCATTAAGGGTTTTAGGAAGGAATTTATTGGGAAAGGTTCTGAGTAGGCTTTCTAATGAGATTTCTTTTGAGTTGGTGAACAAAGTGCACTGGATTTCATACAAAAGGATTAAGTATTTTACCCTTTCCCTTTGAATGTCGTTGGTCAAGATCTTCTAAGGGAAACACTTGGATGAGGAGGACCAAAAACCAAGTAGCACAAATGAAATACCGATATATTCTTGAGTTTTCCTGGCATTTCTTCACACTGAAAATGTGGCTCGTAGTAAAAATGCTGTGAGTGACACCTGCGAGCAGCACAAACTTCATCTGGGCTTGTAAATTGATACTTACACTGGCAGAAATTCAGGTGAGCATTGCTTTGTTGCTCTGGCAACAAGGAGAGCAATGGAAACCCTTGAGGGTTCATTTTTAGCCTACAACACATTAAGAAAAATAATGCTCTCGAGCAGTTTTGTGTGCAAGATGAAACACAGTGATAGACTACGCTATAAGCAAGTGTAGTCACTTGGTAACTCATAGTGATCTCTTTCCCTGATATATTTCAAAAAAATAGATATGTTGTGAGATATATTGTGCTCCTGTTAACCAACTTCGGGTGGAAGAATAAACCACACCTTAAGAAAATAAAAAAGGAGGGAAGAGGAGTGGAAAAAAAAAAAAAAAACAGAGCATTGAGTACTGGAAAATATCCTTTATTTATTATGGAAGACAGGATGCTCCAAATCACAGTGCTCCAAACCATCCCGTGTAAGAAATATCAATATTTCCTGCTGACCCAGCTCTGCTCTGATGGGAATGTAACACCACGTCCCAGGAAAGTGTCCAAAACCTGCACTCCCCTGGCTGCAGCCTCGCAGGAAATTTGATACCACCAAATCCCTGGTGCAGTCGCCAGGGATTTGAGGGGTGTGGTTTGAGTTCGAGTGCTTAAACCTGAGCCCAGCCCTGGGAACAGGTTAAATCTATCCTGCTGCCTTTGCAAGTTTTAGAAATGTTATCATTTTTTTGGTGTAATTTAAATGCTGAGGGTAATAGATTCAGCATTTTAATAAGGCGCTGTAAAAGAAGTTGGGTGCAGGGTATTGTTCCGTTTTTAAGGTGAAGGACTGTGTTTAGGATGTGCATGTTGAATCAACCTAAATGCAGTGTATCAAGGGATTTTGGTATCTCCTGTGCTCCACAGCTGTGAGATTTACCAGCGAAAGTCAACCCTGTGAGTGCCCAGTGCAGCTCCTTGTTGTGTATTGGCTGAAGGATGAGCCATTTGTCTACCAAGCTTTTCCTTTTAAATATTAAAAGGCTTGTGAGAGTTGCATAGCACTGCACATTTCCAGAGGGAGAAAGAAAGATCCGTAATTTTTCCACTGTTACAAAATTATTGTGCTGCTGGAAGTTTCTTTGATTTCCATAGGGGTTTCCAACAACTGGGCTGGTGTTGGTTGTCATATCCTCATCTCAGACATAAATATAAATAGCAATATAAGAGGTGTAATGAAGGGTGTTGGCACAGTGAGCTATGGAGGTGCAATTAAAGGGAATTACAGAAAGAAAAATAATTAGGACGCCTGTAGCTATATTAAAATTTGCAAGAGCATAACAGATTGATCCTTCTCAGAAAAAGCTGTGCTTTTAACCAAGACATTAGTTCCTGTCAAACTTGACTCTCTGATTGATAAATTGTTCATTTCTGGCTGCTGAAGTCCTTGCTGCTGTTGAGAGAAGTGAAGACAGGTTGGTAATGGGATACGAGCAATCTTCTGAGCCAGTTAGATTTGCTGGCTTTTGAGGCTTAATTAGATGCTAACCCAGGCTCGTGAGTAATCCAGGATCCTGGCCATGGCTCTTTGGGAATGCTGGCAGAAATATTTGGCTTCAGCCAAACCCCTGGGTGAGAGGGACCCAGAACACAAAAGCCACAGAGAGACAGCAGCTGTGGAGAAGCTGCTGTAGGTGCAACATCCAGCAGTCCCCACTTCCTTTGGCAAGCATCCACTTGCCTAAATATTTTGGAAACCAGCACTCCAAGGTGCCTTTTTGGTGCTACTGGGAATGATCCACTCCCAGGTGAAGACAGGGCATGATCATCTGTAGGTGGGATCATTGCCCAGCTGCTGAATATTCCCCTCTCCATGTAACAGTGCACACAATGCTGTTTCTCACCCCCAGCAGTGGCATGTGTAAGCAGCAGGGCAGGAAATCATAAAACATGCTGACATCAATGACTGTGCAGTAGTAATGTGAGAATGGTTTGTATTTGGGTCTTTGTGGTCAGGTAGTCTTTGAAATACTGGGAATTTCAGATTAGACTGTGAAGGCACATGCAGAGTTTCCTTTGAGCTAGCCAAAAAGTAAAACACAAAAGGTAATTTTCAGAATTTAAAAAGAAGTAGCTCTCAAGAAGTGTTCTCTTCCTTTTTATTTTTTTTAATTGATAAGTCACTTGAAATAAATATGTTTTATTATAGTTGCTGTCCTACTAATTCACTGGTTGTAAATCTGATTTTTCTGATTTTTCTTCTAGGCTATTCACCACTTCTCATTCCCCTCCACCCTCCCTAAAAAAAAGTTGCTAAAGGATTAAATCTCTATTTTCCAATTTCAGCTTTCTAACAAGAGATACATTTTTCTTGTTTACCATTCACAGACCTGTTTTGAAGTAGTTCCTTAATGCTTTGAAAATTAGCTGTAGGTTGAAAATACTTGCAGTGCCATTAGGAGAAGAACTCCAGCCAGAACTTTACCTGTGCCAGTGGTCCCTGAATTTTACTGTGTGCCAAGAACTCCTTTGTGCATTTGGCTACATTCCCTGGACTTGTTTCACATCCCACCTGGAATTATTCCCTTTTTCTCTGCCCTTGGGAAGTACAGGGGTGGAGAGGAGGGCCACAGTGAGCTGTTCCTTAAGCAGGTGACAGCTGCTGTGACATTTTGTGTCCCAAAAACAATTCCAACTGAGTTTGCTCTGATTTTACAGCAATGTGTATTTAGGCAAAACACTTGAATAGACGACATTGTTTGCAACAATCCTCTCATCCTGTCCACCTTGGATGTGGGAAATTTTCACAGGGCCAAGTCAAACCTCCAAAGAAGATGTTTATTCCTGTGTTTTCAGAGAGGGGTTATAGAGCTGAATGTTTAAATGTCTGTATTTGCATGGTTGCCTTTGAAAAATTCTGTGGTAAAAAAAATGGAGTTGAGAATGTTGAAGAGGTAATAAAAAGACAATTTCTTGGTAGCACAAAGGTGTGGATTACTGCAATATGTTCTGGGAAAAAAAATTGCTTTGGCAGCCAATATTCTGTGTGTGCATAAACTATACAAAGTTCAGTGTTTAAGACTTACCTGAAACAGGCAGTTCACGTTTTTTATTGCAGATTTTATATGGAGATGCAGAGATCTTTTAAGGCTTTTAACACTACATTAACTGTTATTTGAATGTTATCCAGGAAGTGTGGAAAGGATTTTACCTTTAAGGAAATTATTCCAACTTACAGAGGCATTTCTTCTCTTACCTTTTGTTTTTTTGTTTTTTGTTTTGATTTTTAATTAGACACTGTTTTTAACATTGACTGAAAAGAAAATGGGATCAGAACTTTGAAAAAAGGGGTATAGTCTTTCTAATTCAATCTTCAGGTTATGTTAGGATCTCTATCCCACTTACTGTCAAGCCTCATTACTCGATTTTCCAAAAATTGATACTTTGTACTTTCAGGTCTTGCCATTTTCAGATAAACACTATGTAAAAAATCAGATTTTATGCTGCGCAAAATAAAATTATTAATTCTTTCAACCTATTCTGTGTGTCTTTTTAAGTCCAAACTTCAAAGCTGATAAATTATATCCATCCAAATTCCTCCTGTGACTCTTGATTCCGACTTCTGGCTGTAGCTCTGTGGGGAAAGCAGAGGTGCTGCGGATCCCATCTGACCCTGGCAGGAGGGGGAGGCAGCCAAGTTTAGCTCCGAGGTGATTTTTTTTTCCTTTTTCCCTGCTTATTCCAGAATTACAGATATTCCTGCTACAAGTTTTCATTTCAGCATGGGACAGAATCAAACAGGCAGAGCAAAGCTGAGAAGGTGAAGCTGCTGATGGTTTGGCGTGGATTCGGGTCGTGCTTAGGGCTGTTCCTGCCTGGGATGTGGATGGGGAAGGGACACAAATCCCTGTCCCCAGTCCCTGTCCCTGTCCCCAGTGCCTGTTCCTGTCCCCAATCCCTGTCCCTGTCCCCAGACCCTGTCCCTGTCCCCCATCCCTGTCCCTATCCCCAATCCCTGTCCCCCATTCCTGTCCCTGTCCCCAGTCCCAGTCCCTGTCCCTGTCCCCAATCCCTGTCCCCTGTCCCTGTCCCCCATCCCTGTCCCTATCCCCAATCCCTGTCCCCCATTCCTGTCCCTGTCCCCAGTCCCAGTCCCTGTCCCTGTCCCCAATCCCTGTCCCCTGTCCCTGTCCCCCATCCCTGTCCCTGTCCCCCATCCCTGTCCCTATCCCCAATCCCTGTCCCCCATTCCTGTCCCTGTCCCCAGTCCCTGTTCCTGTCCCCAATCCCTGTCCCTGTCCCCAGTCCCTGTCCCTGTCCCCCATCCCTGTCCCTGTCCCCCATCCCTGTCCCTATCCCCAATCCCTGTCCCCCATTCCTGTCCCTGTCCCCAGTCCCTGTCCCTGTCCCCAATCCCTGTCCCCAGTCCCTGTCCCTGTCCCCAGTGCCTGTTCCTGTCCCCAATCCCTGTCCCCAGTCCCTGTCCCTGTCCCCCATCCCTGTCCCTATCCCCAATCCCTGTCCCCCATTCCTGTCCCTGTCCCCAGTCCCAGTCCCTGTCCCTGTCCCCAATCCCTGTCCCCTGTCCCTGTCCCCCATCCCTGTCCCTGTCCCCCATCCCTGTCCCTATCCCCAATCCCTGTCCCCCATTCCTGTCCCTGTCCCCAGTCCCTGTCCCTGTCCCCCATCCCTGTCCCTATCCCCAATCCCTGTCCCCCATTCCTGTCCCTGTCCCCAGTCCCTGTTCCTGTCCCCAATCCCTGTCCCTGTCCCCAGTCCCTGTCCCTGTCCCCCATCCCTGTCCCTGTCCCCCATCCCTGTCCCTATCCCCAATCCCTGTCCCCCATTCCTGTCCCTGTCCCCAGTCCCTGTCCCTGTCCCCAATCCCTGTCCCCAGTCCCTGTCCCTGTCCCCCATCCCTGCTCCGCGCTCTTTTCTCGCCAGGTGGAGCCCAAGGGGCGTTTTCCAACTCCTGGAGCCCTTTCAGCACTTTCTGGATTTTTGCCCGAATTCCCTTAAAAGTTACTTTCATTTTCGTTTCCGAGTATCCGACCTCGAAAGGTCCTTAGCTTAGGGCCTTCTGATCGTTTATCATCTCCCTCTTCCCTCCACCTAAACGCCTCTTTAAAAAGTCCATTATTTTAAGCCCTGAGCTTTTCAAACTTGTATTTATTGTTTATGTTGTACATTTAAGGAATTAGTCAAGGAAGATGGAGCGGCACCAACTGTTTAATTTTTTTTTCCTTCAAAGCTGGCAGGTTTTGTTATTTCTGCCCTGATATTCAGCAAAGCTCCAATACTGCTGCAGGTGTCCTACAGGAGCTGTAGCATTCAGGTGTTGGATGGAGCTCCGACCAACCTGTTCCAGTAAAAGGTGTGATCAAAAGGGGCTTGGAACTGGATGATCTTTAAGGTCCCTTCCAAACCATTCCATGATCTCATTATCACACAGCTCTGCTCACAACTTTTCATTCTTTTTCTTGTACTTAAATGTGAAAAACGAGGTTCATTTATTAAAATTTCAGGAGACGATAAGAACAAAAGTTTTCTTTTACAGGCGCCTGGGTACCCTCACATGTGATTCACCATGCAGGTACCCCATTTAACAAAAGACTCATCCCTTTAAAACACTGGTGTGTTGAATATTCATACATTGCATGATTCAAACATTCCTTTCAAATCGTTCCTGTTTAATCTCAATCTTCTCCTTCTCCCTTCCATTCATAAATCTGATCTTCTCATGGCGCCGGAGCTATGTCATAAATCTTTTCTCAGAGCCTTTTTTGTCATTGCTGCTATCTCTTATCCAGCTAGGATACTGTGAAAAAGTTCTTTGGTTATCTTCTGTATTTCTAGAGCTAATTACAAAAGCATCTTTACATAACCTAATTTCTATTTTACTATTATTCTATAACCTAAAAAGCACATTTGTCATATTACTGAAAGAAACTATATGAATACAGTATAACTTCCCAACACATGGGATATTCATTTTAATATGTGTGAAAAGCCAATTATATAATATGAGTTTATAACATTAAACTTCTCTTGTGCTCTTGGAGTTACCATCATCTTCAGAGTACCCTCTGGACTTCAGGCTCATTGAATCCAAAACTGTAAAACTGTGTACTCACACCTCCCTTACCCATGAAAACTGGCCTGTTTAGACAAAACACCTTTTCAGTTTGTGTGTGAAGCACAAAAGTAAGCATTTATTGCAAGAATACAGCTTCTTTTGATAATGACAGTGAAGTGTACACAAGTACTCTGTGATTTTCCAGTGCAATGTGTAATTCTGATGTCCATTTAACCAGTAAACATTTACTGTTCTCCCCTTTCTCCACCAAAACAAACTCTTTAAAATTAAATGGCTTGTGGTTTCTTATTTATTTTTTTTTCCCTTCTAGAGGCTGACAAGTACCACTTACCTACACTTGGACTCATCATCTGTTTGTGTAGGGAATTCAATAGCATTTCCCAAGAAATACAGGTTATTGTAAAGGATACAGGGATCTGTGCTGCCAGTGCCTACACAAATATTAAAGTATTGGATTTTTATAGCTGTTAGCTAGATGAGACTGCTTTTTATGAATAAACAAGGTATTGTGATTCTTCAGATTCTTTCTTTTCATGCACCCAGAATCGTTCTGAAGTACTATGAGCAGGAATACTATTTACTTTTCCCTTGAGTGCTTTTTAATTGTAAATTTAACATTACTTTCAGCTTTCTGTATTCTTATTGAATGTGATTCTTTTTATCATTGGGCAACTTGAGCCTTCTCTAAGCTGGTGGTTTATACTGATTTTTAACTGCTGATTTATTTTTGACTGCTGACATACCCATCTTCTATCTGGATGAAGTGCAGTTAAATATATTTTCCATATGTTTCTCTGGATTAACAAAGCAGAAGAAAACCACACAAATTAACCCCACCCATGCATTGTTTAGCAGGCCAGCAATGCCCCAGACTCACCAGCTTTACAGGTTTTCCAGTTTATCATCTGAAAGTCATCAATGCTTCCTTTGTGCCCTTTATTAAATGACCCATTGTTGCCTATCTTGGGAAAGATGACTTTAATTCTTTATATCCACAAAAGAAGCATCTAAAAGTTCTCATCTTGTTTTCAGTTTTTGCTCCTGGGTTTCACAAAGACAGTCAAGGTATACCAGAAAAACAATAAAATAAACTAAAATAAACCAAACCAAAAATCAGCAGTAATTTTATTACAACAGACATTTACATCTCTATTTCTCTGTGTTCCCCTGCATGTCACCACCACACAGGATGCTGAGTTATGGCACATGGTGAATTATGGGTGAGTTAAATTATGGCACAGGCACATGATAAATTATGGCTGAGTTATATAACTGCTCTTCCACACTGCTGCCCTGTTGTGCATGTGCATGTTCTTGTCTGTGCCCCAAATCTTAGGTAAAATTAGACACCAGCTGCACATTTTATGCAGGAGATCTATTTTTTTAAGTTCTGGTGAGCTCTACAAACAAAGATTTACTCCAAAGTTTTCTCCCTGCCTTGCAAACTCTGCCTCCATTTTAAATCTTTGAATTCTTTGAGCTCTTCCTGGCAGGATTAAAAATCCACTGCTGGCCATTTGTGGGCAAGCAGAAAACAAATAAATTGAATTCTTACGAGGGCTGCTGGAATGACACCTTTGCTCATTTGTCAAGTGAGGTGGATGCAGAAAATCTCTCTGTTGGTGCCACGATTCAAAGGGCAAGCAGGAACTTGCTGGTGTAGTTTTAACTGTGTTAGACCATGAACTTCCTCTACTGACTGGATTTTGTGGTGATAAGACAAGAATAAGACCCAGTAGATGCATTCACCTGCTCCATTCAGTGTCATTTATTTCCTGAGTAGATTTCCTGTCCTGCTTATCACCAAAGGCTCCCACAGCCTTACAGGAATTGAGAGTGCAGATTAATATTTTGTAAGTTTTTCTCTAAGCCTTCAAATTACAGAAAGAATGTTTGCAGGATGAAGTCAGAAATGATCCTTCAGGAGGGTTCTGCACCCCACATCCTCGATTAATCACTAAAGAATGAAGTGTCACTCGGTTTTTTTGCAGATACAAAACTGAGATACCTGAAGTAAAACATTTTAGAGTTTCCTCTTTTTTAGGCATTTAAAATCCCCTCAGCCAGTGGATCCCTAGGATTTGGCAAGCCAGCAAACCAGGATTTGTAGCAAATGCCTGGGTGTAGCTCCATGTAGTTTAGGCAGTACTGAAAAGTAACCTGCTACACTTTTCTTGTGGGTAAAAGCAGGTAAAATGTCATTTTTTCCAGTAGACACTGATGGCCAGTGAAGTGGTTTTTTCACTGAATTGAGGTGGTGACAAAGTTCCTAAGGGCTTAAAATTTTTCCCGATGGACTCTGTGACCCACCACCACTCCTGCAATAAACTTATTTCAACATTAAATTATCCTAAACCCTAGTTAACAGTCCTTGCTTTAACAAAAATAGAGGAATTTTTCATTTGGTTACCACAGAGTGTTTTGGGTTTAGAGATGGATTATTGTTACTTTAAGGGCTAGAAGTGCAGTCTTCAACAGTTTCAATCATTTATTAACAGAGGCATCATTTTCTGATGTGCCACCTTGCAGGATAACACTTTCTGCAGAAATAATTGCATATTTTGAAAAGTATGCCAGGCTAATGTTGTCCTTAACTTCCTCTTGCCATCTCATAACTCTTTTTTCCTTTCTGTCCAATGCTTCTCATTCCTTAAGTTTATTTGTCCCAGGTTACCTCTTTAATTATTCACACGCCCAGGTCTGATGGGCTGTTCCTTTTTCATTTGCAAGCTCCTGTAGATTTGAAAATAACCAGCAGCAATTACTCCCTTAGGTTTTAGCTGCAATTTGTAGGGTATTATAATATACCAGTCACAGAAAAGGACAAGAAACACCTCTCCTCCAGGGACTGGAAATATTTACAGCTTTCAGGAGTGTCCTGGGAGGAATGCAAAAGCACCACTCTGGTTGCAGTTCCTATCTGAGCCCTCCTGCAGGATTTTATTCATCTGTTTGCTGAGCTAAACATAATTCCTGTGCATCATTACAGGCAAAGGGAACGAAGGAGCTTAGTGGAAAGTACATCTGAGAGGTTTGAAGGGTTACTGCAGAATCAGAGAGTAGTTTGAGCGATTTTCTGAATGAGAATTAGTGACCCAGCTACCCCAGTGGGGAGGAAACCTCCAGGTGATGGTGCACAACACAAGAAAAGGTGAGCCAAGGGTGGGCTGGAGCACATGGTGGAAGTTGTGTCATCCCAGTGCAGTGATGAGGGAAAGGGAGGATGAGTCTCCAATGGAAAAAGCCCTGGGCTGGGTTCAAGAGACTCAAAAATCACTGGATCATCTGCAGAATGGATCCAAACTCAAAGAGAGAAGGTTTAGATTGGATATCAGGAGGAAATTCTTCACTGTGAGGGTGGTGGGGTGCTGCCCCATCCCTGGAAGTATCCAAAGCCTGAGTAAGCTGATGTAGAGAGACATTCCATGCTCAAGAAGCAGAGCTGGAACCAGATAATCTTTTAGATCCCTTCCAAAACAAAAAAGAAAGGGAAGTTCCGGGAAGCGAAGTTCAGGGAAGTTGAGGGAAGGGAAGTTCAGGGAAGTTGAGGGAAGGGAAGTTCAGGGAAGTTCAGGGAAGGGAAGTTCAGGGAAGTTCAGGGAAGGGAAGTTCAGGGAAGGGAAGTTCAGGGAAGGGAAGGGAAGTTCAGGGAAGGGAAGTTCAGGGAAGTTCAGGGAAGGGAAGTTCAGGGAAGGGAAGGGAAGTTCAGGGAAGGGAAGTTCAGGGAAGTTCAGGGAAGGGAAGTTCAGGGAAGGGAAGTTCAGGGAAGTTCAGGGAAGGGAAGTTCAGGGAAGGGAAGTTCAGGGAAGTTCAGGGAAGGGAAGTTCAGGGAAGGGAAGTTCAGGGAAGGGAAGTTCAGGGAAGTTCAGGGAAGTTCAGGGAAGGGAAGTTCAGGGAAGGGAAGTTCAGGGAAGGGAAGTTCAGGGAAGGGAAGGGAAGTTCAGGGAAGGGAAGTTCAGGGAAGGGAAGGGAAGTTCAGGGAAGGGAAGGGAAGTTCAGGGAAGGGAAGTTCAGGGAAGGGAAGTTCAGGGAAGTTCAGGGAAGTTCAGGGAAGGGAAGTTCAGGGAAGTTCAGGGAAGTTCAGGGAAGGGAAGGGAAGGTCAGGGAAGGGAAGTTCAGGGAAGTTCAGGGAAGTTCAGGGAAGTTCAGGGAAGTTCAGGGAAGGGAAGTTCAGGGAAGTTCAGGGAAGTTCAGGGAAGTTCAGGGAAGTTCAGGGAAGTTCAGGGAAGTTCAGGGAAGGGAAGTTCAGGGAAGGGAAGTTCAGGGAAGTTCAGGGAAGGGAAGTTCAGGGAAGTTCAGGGAAGTTCAGGGAAGTTCAGGGAAGTTCAGGGAAGGGAAGTTCAGGGAAGGGAAGGGAAGTTCAGGGAAGGGAAGGGAAGTTCAGGGAAGGGAAGTTCAGGGAAGTTCAGGGAAGTTCAGGGAAGTTCAGGGAAGTTCAGGGAAGGGAAGTTCAGGGAAGGGAAGTTCAGGGGAAGTTCAGGGAAGTTCAGGGAAGTTCAGGGAAGTTCAGGGAAGTTCAGGGAAGTTCAGGGAAGGGAAGTTCAGGGAAGGGAAGTTCAGGGAAGTTCAGGGAAGTTCAGGGAAGTTCAGGGAAGTTCAGGGAAGTTCAGGGAAGGGAAGGGAAGGGAAGGGAAGGAAGGGAAGGGAAGGGAAGGGAAGGGAAGGGGAAGGGAAGGGAAGGGAAGGGAAGGGAAGGGAAGGGAAGGAAGGGAAGGGAAGGGAAGGGAAGGGAAGGGAAGGAGGGAAGGGAAGGGAAGGGAAGGGAAGGGAAGAAGGGAAGGGAAGGGAAGGGAAGGGAAGTTCAGGGAAGGGAAGTTCAGGGAAGTTCAGGGAAGTTCAGGGAAGGGAAGTTCAGGGAAGGGAAGTTCAGGGAAGGGAAGGGAAGGGAAGGGAAGGGGAAGGGAAGGAAGGGAGGAAGGGAAGGGAAGGGAAGGGAAGGGAAGGGAAGGGAAGGGAAGGGAAGGGAAGGGAAGGGAAGGGAAGGGAAGGGAAGGGAAGGGAAGGGAAGGGAAGGGAAGGGAAGGGAAGGGAAGGGAAGGGAAGGGAAGGGAAGGGAAGGAGGGAAGGGAAGGGAAGGGAAGGAAGGGAAGGGAAGGGAAGGGAAGGGAAGGGAAGGGAAAGGGAAGGGAAGGGAAGGGAAGGGAAGGGAAGGGAAGGGGAAGGGGAAGGGGAAGGGGAAGGGGAAGGGAAAGAAGAAAGAGAGAGAGAGAGAGAAAGAAGGAAAGAAGGAAGGAACGAAAGAAAGAAAGAAGGAAAAAAAGAAAGAAGAGAGAAAGAGAGAAAGAGAAAAAGAAAGTAAGAGAAAAAGAGAGAAAGTGAGAGAGAGAGAAAGAAAGAAAAAAAAGTAAGAAAGAAAGAGAGAGAAAGAGAGAGAGCGAGAAAGAAAGAAAAAAAAGTAAGAAAGAAAGAGAGAGAAAGAGAGAGAGCGAGAAAGAGAGAAAGAAATCAAGAGAGAAATCGAGGAGAGAAAGCGAGGAAAGTGGGGAGAGAAAGAGAGAAAGAGAGAGAGAGACAAAGAGAGAAAGAAAAAAAGCAAGAG